>NC_056524.1:39829553-39934000 GCF_019175285.1 Sceloporus undulatus
ATCTATCTATCTATCTATCTATCTATCTATCTATCTATCTATCTATCTATCTATTCAAGCTGTTGGTGGTTGAATCCATGAATAAAGAATCCATGAATATGGACAGCCAACTTGTCACAAGCTCTGTTTTTATGACTAACCTCCATATACCATTAAATAGTCTCAGAGGATCATTCCAAGAAGTCTGAAATAAGGCTAACCCCATAGTCAATTTTCTGAATACCATCTCCAAATTACTGAAGTGCATAGGCTCACTTCCACTTTGAAAAATATCTAACATATATAATAAAAAATGGATGATAAATCCCAAGAATATAAAATGCTAAAATACTAAAATAATATGGTAATATACTAAAACAAGCAGTCACTACTCATCAGGCACTATCAAAACTCCCTATCAGTCTACCTTCCCACAATCCCATATTTCTCTTCTCTTTGGAAAATAGCCAGAACTCAGCACTAAAATGGGTGCTTTTTATGAAGAAGGTCCCATGCAGAATCCCTGCTATATTTAGATAGCTCTGGGAAATTTTGCCAGTGATTGGAAACACTAACTCACTGGAAGCGAGATAAATAAATAAATAATAAAATAAAATTTTTATTTATATACCGCACCTTCCATAGATCAGGGCGGTTTACATAAAATTACAATACACGTACAATAGTTAAAAAACAACACCATACAATATGCAAAAATAAAATAAACCCAGCAAAAGCCCCAGTAGCCCATTCTCATGGCCACGGAAGAGGAGGGAGGCCCACAGGATTTTTATGCGGGGAATGCTAGCTGGAATAAAAAGGTTTTCAACTCCCTTTTAAATTGGCCAGGGAGGTAGTCGAGCGGAGCTCGGCGGGCAGCGTATTCCAAAGGGCCGGGGCGGCGATGGAAAATGTCCGCCTTGTGACGGAGGTAAGCCTAGCCCCAGGCACCTTCAGTAGTAGCTGCCCGGATGTTCTGAGGGTGCGGGACGGAATATACGGGGAGAGGCGGTCCTTCAGGTATCCTGGACCCAAGCCATTTAGGGCTTTATAGGTAATCACCAACGCCTTATATTGGGCCCGGAAGCGAATGGGCAGCCAGTGAAGATCTTTCAGTACCGGTGTTATATGGCTGGTCCTGGAAACACCAGTGACCAGCCTGGCTGCCATGTTTTGCACCATCTGTAGCTTCCGGGTTTGATATAAGGGTTGCCCCATGTAGAGTACATTGCAGAAGTCCAATCTCGAGGTTACCAGAGCATGTACAACAGTTTCTAGGTCCCTCTGGGCCAGGTATGGGCGCAGCTGGCGAATAAGCCGAAGCTGATAACAGGTGCTCTTGACCGTCGCATTCACCTGAGCAGTCAGGTGAAGCGACGAATCAAGAAGCACCCCCAGACTGCGCACGGAGTCCTTCACAGGGAGCGTGACCCCATTCAGGACAGGAGGAACCACCGCCATTCCTGGACCAGGGGAACCTATCACTAGTACCTCCGTTTTCTCTGGATTCAGCTTGAGTCGGTTTTCCCTCATCCAGCCCATTACTGACTCCAGACAGGCCACGAGAGGAGAGACGCCATCCTCAGTCACTGCATCAGTCGGAGACATAGAGAAAATAATTTGGGTGTCATCAGCGTACTGATAACCCCGCGCCCCATGTCTCCGGATGATCTCTCCCAGCGGTTTCATGTAAATGTTAAATAGCATGGGAGACAGAATGGCTCCTTGAGGGACCCCAGTTTTAAGGGCCCGCTCGTCGGAGCACACGTCTCCCAGCTGCACCATCTGGGACCTCCCAGAGAGGTAGGATCTGAACCACTGGAGCGCAGTGCCCCCGATCCCCACCTCTGCCAGGCGCCCCAGAAGGATACCATGGTCTATGGTATCGAAAGCCGCTGAGATGTCCAAGAGCACCAACAGGGACACGCTTCCCCTGTCGATGCCCAGACGGAGATCATCGACCAAGGCGACCATGGCCGTCTCAACCCCGTAACCCGCCCGGAAGCCAGTTTGAAATGGGTCCAGATAATCCGTTTCATCCAAGACCGCCTGAAGTTGGATTGCAACCGCCCTCTCGATCACCTTTCCCAGAAATGGCAGCAGCGAAACTGGCCGATAATTGTTATGTACCAGGGGGTCGAGGGAGGGCTTTTTTAGAATAGGTTTTACTATGGCCAATTTAAGTTCTGATGGAAATTGGCCCTCCCTCAAAGATGTATTAATAATCCGGCGTAACAACAAAGTTACCGCCGGTCCCCCCTGGGCCGCTAGCCACAAGGGACAGGGATCGAGAGAGCAGGTTGTCTTCCGAACGCTTCCGAGGATCTTGTCCACTTCCTCGGTATTTACCAACTCAAACTGATCCAGTTTAATTAAGTCCACGGAGGCTCTGGACACCTCTACTCTAGGTTCTGCTTGAATGTCGGCATCAAGACCTTCGCTTATCCGAGAGGTTTTATCCGCAAAAAAGTCGTTAAATCGGTCACAGCAGGCCTTAGAAGGTTCAAGGATCTGGTTCAGGGTGGGAGGGAGCTGAGTTAGCTCCCTGACCACCCTGAACAACTCTGCCGGACGCGACTCAGCGGACGCAATACGAGCACCATAGAACGAATTCTTTGCTGCTCGTATTGCCTCTCCGTAGTCCTCTAACAGTTGGTCTAGGAGAGCCTTGTCGTCTAAGCAAAGGTGTTTCCGCCAACGGTACTCTAGCCGTCGCAGTTCCCGCTTCCTTGCCCGGAGGTCTTCCGTATACCAGGGCTTGCATTTGGAAGCGGGCCTGAGAGGGCGCTTGGGAGCGATGCTGTGTATAGCCCTTGAAAGACCGGTATTCCAAATACCAGTCAGGGCATCAACAGAATCGCCGTCACTTCCAACCATGAACCCCTCTAAGGCTTCTTGGAACCTCTCAGGTTCCATCAGCCTTCGAGGGTGGACCATCCTAATAGGTCCACCACCCCCGGGAGGGATCTGGGTAGAGACCTTGATTTTTGCCTCCACCAGGAAATGATCCGTCCATGACAAGGGGGAACTATCGTTATTTCCGCCCACGGATTTTCCGCATCCGAACAGAAGACCAAATCAAGAGTGTTACCTGCACAATGTGTAGGACCCTCTATCAGCTGGGACAGGCCCATGGCCGCCATGGTTTCCATGAATTCCCGAGCCGCACCGGATGGAACATAGCTGGCCGCGAGGGAGATGTTGAAGTCACCCAGGACAAGTAGCCTGGGCGTCTCCAGCATCAGCTCCGCGACCAGCTGTGTCAGCTCGTTAAGGGAGTCCGCTAATGCACGGGGTGGCCGATACACTAACAGAATCCCTAGACTGTCCCTAGCCTTTAGGGTCAGGTAAATACACTCGATATAAGAGGTCTGTCGGATGTGGTTCCTGGTGAGGGACAAAGGGGTTCCTATGTATCAAGGCCACACCCCCCCCGCCCACCTAACCTGCGCTGGTCCTTCACCGAGAACCCAGCAGGCAGGGCCTGAGCCCACACAGCATCTCCTTCAGGCCCAAGCCAGGTCTCGGTAATGCAAGCCAGGTCGCAATTACTGTCCTCCAACAGGTCATGGAGGATGTGGGACTTGTTGTTAATCGACCTGGCATTGCACAGGAGCAGCGACAGGGTTTGAGGCACGGTTGGAGTGACCCTCAGGTCCCTTTGGTTGGGAGGGGGACAGGAAGGGGAGATAGATATGATGCATTGATCTCTCCTTCCCCTGGAACGCAAGTCCCTTCTCCCACCGCCATACCTCCCCCTGCCCCACACTACCTCAATAGGAGCTCCGCTCGTATAGATGTTATCCCTCCCATCCCCAGCCCAAGCATCCCCCGCAACCATCGCCTCCCCCCACCCTTCCCCAGCAATTAAAAGAGCAGGGGTTAACCACGTCAGGCATCCCCTGCTCTAAGGCTAACAGCAATATAGCCACATATATAGATCAACCTGACTGTGTACAGCAATTTCCTATCTCACATTTATATAATTTATGTTGTAATTTCAAAGAGAACTGGGTTTTCTTCCAGTCCTCATTAAGGATACAACTGAATTCAGTTGTAGGAAGAGCATTGTCTGGAATTAAATTCTCCCTCTCCCCTCACATTTTTATAGGAAGAACTGGACACTATCATCTCTGATTTAGAGAGGATTTATAGGCTTCTCCTTCAAAACTTGGTTGTTCTTATTTTTTGTTTGCTTGTTGTTAGGGAAGAAAGCATGACTAAGCAAAGAAAACTAAAGGATCCTGCTCCATTTTAACTTAATCAAAAGATCTCCCCTTGAAGATGTCCCAAGACTGGCTTGAATAATGAGACTTGTCACAAAGGAGACTGATAAAGATAGAGTATTTGACTCCACCAACAATAACATTTCATCATTGCTAAAAATGTTCCACAAAGGACCTGGTAATGTACCTAGGGAACATGCATGACTTATTCCCATAATGGCAAGCGCTCATTCATAATAGATTTCTCAGCCACTGGAATTCAGGCTGGTGAAATATTTCTGCTTCATCAGTTGATATGTGTATCCAATAGAGGGATTGCATGAGAGTAGAGACCAAATCTTGCCTTGTTTGCTGAAAATGGGCAGTGGGGAAGAGGTGCAGAGAAATTGTCTAGCAGAAAGCATATCATGATTTCAGTAAGGCCTTTGACAAGGTCACCCATGATATTCTGGCAAACAAGCTAGTAAAATGTGGACTAGACAAGGCAACTGTTAGGTGTATTTGTAACTGGTTGACCGGCCAAACCCCAAGGGTGCTCAGCAATGGCTCCTTTTCACCTTGGAGAGAAGTGACCAGTGGGCTACCACAGGGTTCTGTCCTGGGCCCAGTGCTATTCAATATCTTTATCAATTACTTTGATGAAAGAATAGAGGGCATGCTTATCAAATTTGCAGATGACACCAATTTAGAGGAGTGGCCAATACCCCAGAGGACAGGATCAAAATTCAAAATGACCTTAATAAGTTAGAAAGCAGGGAGAAATGTAAGGTACTGTACTTAGGCAGAAAAAAAATGAAATGCATAGATATGGGATGGGAGACACCTGACTTAACAAGACTACATGTAAAAGGGATCTAGGAATCCTAATAGACCACAAGTTGAACATGAATCAACAGTGTGATGTGGCAGCTAAAATAGGCCAATGCAATTCTAGGCTGCATCAATAGAAGTATAGTGTCTAGATCAAGTTTTAATTGTGCAGTAACTAATACTGCAATATTGTAAGTGTAATTTTAACTCTGCTGTGATCCCGCCTCGATCCATTGGGAGAGGCGGGAAGATAGAAATAAGAGAAGTAATAGTGCCACTCTATTCTGCTTTGGTCAGGCCTCACCTGGAATACTGTGTCCAGTTCTGGGCACCACAATTCAAAAAGGATGTTGACAAGCTGGAGCATGTCCAAAGGAGGAGGACTAAAATGGTGAAGGGTCTGGAAACCATGTCCTATGAGGAATTACCTAAGGAGCTGGGTATGTTTAGCATGAAAAGAGGCGGTTAAGAGGTGATATGATAGCCCTGTATAAGTATTTGAAGGGGTGTCATATTGAAGATGAGCAAACTTGTTTTCTGCTGCTCTAGAGAATAGGATTTGGAACAATGGGTGCAAGCTACCGGAAAAGAGATTCCACCTAAAGCATTCTTGACAGATGGCCATCCAGTCTCTGTTTAAAAACTTCCAAAGAAGGAGACTCCATCACTCTCCAAGGGAGTGTGTTCCACTGTTGAACAGCTCTTACTGTCAGGAAATTCCTCCTAATGTTCAGAAGCATAGAATCATAAAATCATAGAGTTGGAAGAGACCGCAAGGGCCATCCAGTCCAACCCCCTTTGATTGAGAGTTCCTTGCATGGCAGGGGGTTGGACTGGATGGCCCTTGCGGTCTCTTCCAACTCTATGATTCTATGATTCTAAACATTAGGAGGAATTTCCTGACAGTAAGAGCTGTTCGACAGTGGAACACACTCCCTCAGAGAGTAATGATGGCGGGATACAAACCACCATATAGTACGTCTTCTATACGTACTAGGGTTAGGAAGGGGCGGTGCTTCCGCACCCCCTAACCCTAGTACGTATAGAATACATACAAAATGGTGGCGCCCCTTCCACATGGGGGCCGCCATGTTTACATACTGGACGCCTAGCGTCCAGACGTGTCGCAGCGCCTATGATGTCGCGAATGCGCCAGCGGTGCCTCGCGATGTCATAAAGGCGCCGCAAAAAGAAGCTCCGAAATGGAGCTTCTTTTTTGCTCCGTGCGGGAGCCGCGCAGTTTGGCTGCTGCGGCTCCCGCGCGGAGCAAATGGCACCGGCGGGAGACCGCCGCAAAGTGGAGGTCTGTATCCTGCTGGAGTCTCCTTCTTTGGAAGTCTATAAACAGAGGCTGGATGGCCATCTGTCAAGAATGCTTTGATTGAGAGTTCCTGCATTGCCAAAGGGAGTTGAATTGGATGTCCCTCTTCCAACTCTATAATTCTATGGTTCTATGAAAGGAAGGTTTTAAAATGTACCTAGAGAAGTAACAATTTTTTTAGAAATGTCAACAGAAAAAAATAGCATTAAAGTAGCCATAACTGGACAGATAAATTTCCCCTCTAGTTCAATATCTTGTTTCCTTTTGCAGCCAATTAATAGGATGGAAAAGGACTGGCTTCCTGGGAAATTTGAATTCCTGAACATCTCCCAATAAACATAAAACATTAGTTAGAAGAAAAACGGCCAAATGAATATTCAGTATCAATGACTATTCAGTCTTTATTCTTCCTTCCATCATCATCCATCAGAGAAGAAGCTGGCGTTCAGGGCTGATTATGCCTGTTAGGCAGGAGAGGCCTTCAAAACAGCACACCATTCTTTAAGGTGGTCTATTGAAAAAGCACCAGATACTTACTTTTCTGCCTGCTGAAACTTAGGATCAAGAGACCTTGTTTTCTCCTTCTTGGACAGGATCTACTTTGCAGCTGGTGCTATTTAAAGAACTGCTAACCCATTAAAGCCCCCACAGGCTTGCTCTCAGGCCCAAAATCCATTTTGAGGATGCCAGGAAGCAATGATGCTCCTTTTATCTCACCAGTTTTGCTGTTTTCCAGTGCAGAGATCCCTGATTTTTATTATTTGCTGAAATGAATTCATCCCGATGAATACTAATCCTTCCCTTGTTCTTTTCTCACTTGGTTGCTTCTCTGTACTCTGTATGCATTGGCCACAGCTGGCATCAGTTTTAGAACACGTCATACTTATCTGTTCACCCCACTGATTCCAGTTCTGGTTCAGAAGGTCCTTTCAGCCTAAGCCCCACCCCTTTTCCCTTCTTTGATGGTTTATAAATCTCTGAAACAATTGTCTGTGGGGCTATGATTTATTGGGATTGTTTTCAAACCAGGATTGAAACTGAAAGAAAATACTTTCATCCATGTGAGAACCAGAGATTTAAATTTTTATTATTGTTGTTATTGTTGTTGTTGTTGACGACTAGGTAGCATGCTGGGGTGGGTGAGGTTTTTAAAAATTCATCCATTCTCCATTGAGACAGGTAACTTCACAGGAGATAGGAACCTTTAAGACTAAGAATCATGGCTTTTCTGATTTATCTTCTGGTGGTTTGCAGGGCTAGCAAATACAGGCCCGGTACACACTGCCAGGACATGATGTCCTGGAGGTGATAGTAGGGCTTGGGACCATTGGCACACTCACGACATAACCAGGGCACCAGGAAAAGAACCCGGAAAAACCGAGTTCTTTTAATTCCAGAGGGATGTCGCGCAGTCTAGTGGCTGCGGCATCCCTCCGGAGTGAAAATATCCCCTGCAGGCTGCTGTTTTCAGCCAGTCTGTACTGTGCCTTAGTCAGATAGAACACAGGCAAGCAGCCTTGGAAGTCTCCTGTGAATATGATTCAGTACATAATGTGGTGATAACAAACCCAGGTGTTAACTATGGAGTTTATCAAATGGGAGGAATTTCTCTTAAATTCGAATGAAAAGAAAGTGGGGCCAGAATGCATTCACTTAAAGTTGCTAGTTTCGCGCAATTACGTGAATACGCATTGCATTCGAGCTGGCTCCCCATTGCCCAAAAATAGCATGCCATTGCCTGAATTCGCGTGTGGCAGTCTATCACACAATAACATGAAACCACATGATTGCGCTCAGACTGACTTCCCATTGCCTGAATTTGCGTGTAGTGGGTTATCAAGCAATAACGCTAAACCCCATGATTGGATTCAGATTGCCATCGGATTATACTTCCAATTCCCCTTGTCTGATAAACTCCTATGAGAAAGCATTTTAAAAAATCATGAGAAATAGACATTCTGAGTTTGCTTCTCTTCCAAGTCAATAGAGGACTTGGGCAATTTTCATTGATTTAAGATAGCAGGAGCCATAGGGCACAGTACGGGGAGACACAGGAGCAAGTGCAATGGAGGGTGAAGAGGCACAGGCTAACTCTAATGGGCCAACATTGTGAACTTAAGATGGACTGCAAAGTGCTTAGCGAGAAAAAAAAAGAGACTCGTGTTAAATTGAACAATTCAGCAGAAGCTGGAATAAATACAAAAAATAGATTCTAACCTTTGCCGTCCCATTAGAGTTGACAGTTCAGGATTGTCCCAGGCCCTGATATCATAAGGTGTTATGAATTAAATACCACTGAACATATTTTTATTTTTGGAAATTAAGAGAGAAATTTTAACTGAAGGTGCTGTTCCAAATCAAGGTAAAATGAGGTGATTATTCCTTCTCGTCTATTTTAGATGATGGGACAAATGTAATATGTCCCACTTGCTTCGAGCCAGAGCAAAGTGGAAGGATGGTCCTGCTGCTACAATAACTGGGAGGGAAGAAGGAAGGTCACTGTGGCCCGTTACAGACGGGCTCTTCCAGCGCCCCCGTCACGTGCTAGGGGTTGGCCAAGGACCTAGCGTCCACACCGGCCTCACCCCTAGCACGTGACGACAGCGTAAAGATGGCGGCGCCCTATACACACGGTCGCCGCCATCTTTACGTGCTGGATGCATAGCATCCGCACGTCGCGCACCATTTTGGTGCTTCTTCTTTGCTGCATCCGGGAACCGCATGGTTTGGATGCTGCGGTTCCCGGACGCAGCAACCAGCAGCGGCACGAGACTGCCCCTTCTGGGCAGTCTGTAACGCGCCTAAGTAAATACATAGGACATCCCCCCCCCATGAAAAATATAGAGAAACATATTTTACTCAAAGGCACAATGCAAATAAATGTAGAAACTGAGAGAAAATACATTCCTCAAAATGGTGTGCATTTGAGTGCAGCAGTAAAGCTCCACAAAGATGATAAAAAAATGCAGGTGAGGTTTGGAGAAATTTGACAAAAGTGAAAATGAGAAATGTTCACAACTCTAAACTCAAAGGAGCCCGACAGTTATGAGTAGCTTCATTTTGGGGAAACAAACGTGAAAGTACAGTACGGAAAGGGATCTTGTACCACCTTTGAGTCCTAGAGAAAGAAATTGGTAGCATAAGATTTAGTAGATGTAAGTCTACTTCCTCATATGCATCTTAGTAATTAAATGTAAGTCTATGAAATTTTATGCTAGCAAATTCATTCCGTCTCTCAATTAGAGTCTCAAAGTGGCTACAATTTCCCTTTGCATCCCCAGCCAGAAAAAGGTGCTACAAGAATCCTTTGCCTACTGATCCAGGCTAACACAGCTATGTCTTTGAAAGTTTAGTGAGTGGGTTTTTGAAATTAAGCTGCCTAAGGGCCTCAGCATACCCACCCCTGATTTATAGAATACCAAAAGAATAATTCCTGAAGGGAATTGTTGTTCTGTGCAGAGGAGTGCTAGGGATAGTCAGTGGGGAATTTCAGCATCCTCTACACTGTTTTTGATATGAACCAATATAAGCCTCATTTATCCCTGATACTAGGGGTGGGCAAATGTGTGGAAAGGCAGGGATCAATTTTCTCCCATGCTACACATATCCACAACTCACAGGCTGTACTGTCTCATTTTGGGATAGAAACGTCTGCATCACATCTGGCTGCCACTTTGGAGGTATTATTTTCAATAAATTTGGAGGACTGGGGTTTGTATGTGCCATTTGCAACTTGTTTCATGGTATTTTGAAAGGTTTGGGCAAAAGTTTTAAAAATCAAATTTTAAAAAAGGTAAAGGATCAGGGGCTTTGGAAAGCAAAAATGGGACTCGGGGGCACCAGATAACCTCTGGACTGCACTTTTCCCCATCCCTGCCTTATACACCAATGAATGTATGAGGGAAAGAGTGAGAAACTTCTTCTTGGCCCTTGGCCCTGTTTATCCCACCCCATTGTCCATGTTTTGAAGAGAAAAGGTCTGGAGATGAGAGCCACCTCTCTTCCTATAATATAGATTTCCTCAACAGTTTAGAACCTAGTTTTCCAAACCATATTTTGGGAGTTTTCTTCCCCTCGCTTAGCTGTCTTTGCATGATGCATATTGTCAGAACAGGAATATTGTTTTCTGAACATAAAACTAATATAGATTTCCAGCACAGATACACTCTCAGGTTTGGATTACAGCATTGCATTTGATGTAAAAAATAAAAAAGAACCTAGGAAAGAGCCCTAGATATTATATCCGAGGTATTTTATGCAACATAAATACTATCTTCTCTATACAACTGAAAAATTCATAAATGATCTTATGATCATATTTTTGGTGAGTTTTTTGGGCTATGAGGCCATGTTCTAGAAGAGTTTATTCCAGACGTTTTGCCAGCAGCCGTGGCTAGCATCTTGAGAGAATGCTGGCATGGAAGAGAGTTGGATATATATACTGTTGGCTGAGAGGAAATGATTTGCATGTTAATCTGTGAATTGTTATGTTGCTGAATGGCAACTTACTTAATGATCTATGATCTCATGATATTTTTAACAATAACAAATGCCTTTGGGCTAATGCATGTCCAGCTCTTCAAACAGTTAACAGTATGCAAGAGATAATAAAGGTGACATTTCTCTTTCTGTGTATTATTTTCTTCCCTACAATGGTCTTACTATTTTATATTTGATCATCCAGGAGTGGCACCCTAACCCTTCCTTTTCTCTATTTTCTATAAGAAGAATGGGCAGTAAAATTAAAAAGCCATATTTTTGTAGTGCTATTGTAGTAACAACACATCCTAAAAAGTTTTCCATAATAAGATGTTTCTCATAGTGCACAGGTATGAGTCTCTCTCTCTCTCTCTCTCCCCTATGGGATTACAGAGTGCCTGATGGAAAGTGGGACACACTGGCAAAGAGAAGGGAATGTGATTTTGGAGAACAGGAAGCAAATTAATTGTCGTTCTGCTTGCAGATTATAATAATCAGTACAATTTAATTTTCAGGAATAACTCCACACAAGAGACTACTCTGTTCAGCCAAAAAGTGGGGGATAAATTTGCTAACCATATGCAAGCAGTTAAATCATGCCATTCAATAACTAAGAGGAAAACTTGAGAAGGAGCTGCTCTCTGCCTTCACCCGCCCTCCATGGCTCATTTCAAGCAGCCAGCTTTTTTTTTTTTTGGGGGGGGGGGGGTCTTTAATTTGGGATGTGCATAAAGTATGTGGCACTTTCACTTTATTTATATGCAGTACAAATTGGCAACCTTCATCTATAAAAACCTTAAGATAAGGTTGATTTTCTTTATATAGATATATACTGTATGTGTGTAGGTTTAGCTATGAATTTATTGACAACAGTGTGATTAACTTTTCAACCTTAATGTTCCATTAGCCCAACTGCAACTACTTGGTTTTTGAATGACTAGGGAAAGACAGTGTCTTTGGAGGGCTTCTCTGTGCTTTAACATTTGCAGATACGATGGTGGATTAATGTGAAGATTCCTATCTCCCAGTCTCATCTTCCTGTCTGCCAACAACAGTTCTGCCCTTTGTTAAACCACTGAGGTTGAGAGAGTTTGTATATAATTTGCAAGTAAATTGACTTTCACGAAAATGGATAAGCTGTATATGAAGGGTCGATACAGATACTGCAATGCTCTCATGGGTTTCAACTCTCCAGGTGATCACAATTGATGGAAGTCGGGTAGAGTCATCTGGACCACAAGTCAGTGGGAAAGCACATACTGTGCATGCAAAAGCTTTCAGGTTCAGTCCTATTTATCTCCAGACAGGATTGTAAAAGTCTTGTGCCTGAAATCATGGAGAGTTGTTGCCACTGTCACTGACAGTGTTTGACTCATTACAAGTTAGCTTATACTAGACAAAGGATGGCGAATCAGACTTAACAGAGAGAAAGAGCAGGCTGCTTGTCAGATCTAACCATCATGGTTTAGAAAGAGTAATGGCAAGGGAAAGTTTCATGGAGTGACAAACTGAGAAAGAGTTATCAGTTCAGATTTAGCACTCAAGCAGGATAAAACTGGACCACAATGTAACATGAACTGTGGGTTAGTGAAAGAATTGAGGTCAGGTCTAGATATACAGTTTTAACATTGTACTCAGTTTTGTTGACTTACAGTGTACTGTTCTTCCAAGAGATCTCTATCAGAGATGAGGAACATGTGATTCTCCAAATGTTGTAGTTCCTATCATCCCATTCCATTAGCTATTCTGTTGGATAAGGTGATGGAAGTTGCAATCCAACAATATTTAAAGGGTAGTACTTTCTTCAGCCCTACTATGGTGAATGGGTATCCATTGCATTCTTTTAAAATCCCCATCATCTCTCAAATTTGGCAACTTGTCTAATATCGCCTAGCACTGTTCTCCCATCAGCATGAACCATACACGTTTCAGTTAAGAAGAGAGGAGTGCCCATTACTACAGCTGCTTCACTATGCCTTGGTTAAGGGCAGGCAGAAAAAAGAATGAGGACAAGGATGGACCATAACTGAGTGGCAGAGCACAAACTTTGCAAAAAAAAAAATGCCCCAGGTTTTATTTCTGTGAGACAAACATGAATGGTGCATCTTGCACGCTGGCTGCATCCAATCAGGGCTACCACGGTCTACACTGGCATAGGGTGTGTGTGTTAGATATCTGTTCATTACCTCAAAGACCTGCCATGGACTGCCAGCATCTTCCTTCTAGCCACCTGCTCAACTTCACTCATTCATTCAGAACCAGAAGGTGCTCCATTCCTGAATCATGTGTCTCTTAGTGGCCAGTCTGTTGCCAGCCAGGAGATAGTCAGGAGCTGCTTTCAGGGGTAGAGAAGTTGGAAAACAATTGGAAGACTTGCCACCCAGTCAGTGAAGGTAGAGGTAGTGGTGGTGGTGCTGCTGCTACTACTGATCACCTTCAGGTTTGTGTTTCCAGCCACTGCCCACCATCATCAGAGGTCTTGTGTTTTACTTATGGCTTATTCCAACAATGCCACCCAACCATCCCAGTCATTCTGTTTTCCCAGCTTCTGGCACTACTGTGTTCCCTTGTTCTTTCCCTCACTTGCCCCCCTTTCCCCAGTCCTGCTCTCTTATGCATACCAGCTAAAGTTCATTAGTATTTTTGGAATATGGAAAGTTGTATACCATGATTATAGTTTTTCAAATCTACCAATTTTACCATAGATATAAATTGGAAAGATGCATAAGGATAATAGTGCCAGAGACAAAAGCATATGTGAAATTACTGGGTCCCAGGCCCCCTTCTTGACCAACAGACCCTGATAATTTATACCACCACCACCAATGAGCCCTGGCTCATATTACCAAAAAGATGCCAAAAAACAAAACAAAACAAAACAAAAAAGACCCGGAAGCTTCTGGGAAGCACAATTTCTCATTTTAAAGAGAGTTGCACCTCTCTGGGACCTGAAACTGCCTTCTTAAAAATCAGAAGTAACCTGGAGCTACATGAATGATATAAAAAAAGCCCTACATTGGAAGGCTTTAAAAAGGCACTGAAAACCCATCTTTTCCAGTTAGCATATCCTTCCAACTCTATATAGAGATATTACACCCCGATAAGACCAGTGTGCCTAACCAAAACTGATAGTGTGACTGTTGATATATTGTTTTTAAGGTTTTTTAATCTGTATGAAATTTTGATATATTGGATTGTATTTTATTGTAATATGTTATAATTTGATGTGTAAATCGCTTTGATCTGGAGGAAAGGCGGTATATAAATAAAGGTTTTATATTTATTATTATTATTATTATTATTATTATTATTATTATTATTATGGAATAATTGTGACCACTAGCCCCTCCGCTATCGCTTACTTCTGTCCTAAGCATCTCCAGTTGAAAGTACCTGGTGAAAAATTGATATGGGAAAAAATGGCTAAAAAACCCCAGAGAGCCACTTAAACAACATCCAGTGTTTCACACAGAGAAAGATGTGTGATCAGGTATGCCTACTTTTTTAATGGTCTGCTGGGCAAGTCACGTGCTCTCAGCCTTAGGAGAAGGCAATGATAAACCTCCTCTGAACAAAACCCGCCAAGGAAACCCCATGATAGCTTTGCCATAAGGTACCCATAAGACAGAAATGATTTGATGGCACACAACAACAACAACAACAACAAGCTTATGTGCTATTAATAACAAAGCGCATGGAGAACTGTAGGAGGTGAAGGTTTCTGCCAGGGTTGTGGAGGCAGGGTCATAGAGTTAGAGTCAGGTTAAAAGTAATTTTGAGTAGAGTCTGAGTTGGCAGAAATGTAATGAATCTTTCTTCAAAATAAAACTGTACTATATATAGTAAATGTATCATTTTATACTTATATATTACACTTGATGAAATAAATATATGTTATGTTCTATCAACATAAGCAGCCTGAGGATTCATATGGTGGTGCTGAAATGAATTGTGCTACCCTTTTAGTAACGTCAGTTTGTTATATACATTTGCCATTTAAGAAGGAGTCAGAGGTGGAGTTGAACAGTAAAAAAAATATGAGGTTTTGTAGTCAAAGTTTTGGTATACTGACTCCACAGCCCTGCTTTCTGGCACAGCGATCACCTGATGGGGACAGAATGGTCATCTGCTCACTTTTTCCATTGCTCTTTCTTTCAAGGAAAAGCACAAAAGCAAGGCCAGTTTGGGTGTGTGGGAAGAAACCAGCATGCTAGCAGGAGTGGGGGGGGGGGACTCAGTAGACTAGTACATGGAATTATTTGTTGTCGTCGTTCTTGTTGTCATTGTTGTGTTTCTTCAGGTTTGTAGTCTAATGCTCAAACCACTACACCACGCTGTCCCTTTTACTAAATGATTACGGAAGTGAATTTGCTTAGAATTTATGCAGCAGATGATGAAAACTAATATGTGTGTGTGTAGGTGGGGTCTGTTCTGTCCCATGAGCTGAATGGGGGTGTCAGGAAGCCTCATAGCCAACAGGCAATGAATAAGTGAGAGGGAAAGAGGAATAAGTTTATTCCCCACCTGCAAAGCAGCATTGTCTCATTGATACACAGGAGGCTTCACTCTCTGTGACTTTCAGTGTCTTCAGCAGCATCAAACTGATATTTCAAAGAGATTAAGAACTGAAGGGAACATATGATACCCATTTAAAGCCAAGACTTCAGATTTAATGAGGGCTGTATCAGAATGAGATATGATCCAGATATCAAATTACATTTGTTTAGCCCATCACAGCTTAATAAATCACAGCAAACGTTTAATAAATATTTATCTTCTTTTAATCACCATTTAGTACTTTCTCTCTGATCTCCCATTCCCTTAATAGCTCACTCCCATATTTATTAAATGTGATTTCATTTTCTTAAATAATCAATATATCTTTTTTATTTTTATAATTCAGCCAGCTCTGCCGAACTTTTCCAAGATTTAATTAAGATTAAGTTTTAATCTTTAATTCCAATATATAAATTACCACACATTCACTATTAAGTCATTATTTTCTAACCTCATTTGGTATTAAATCTCAGCTGGCAACATAGAGAAACTCAACAGCAGTTCCAACACAGACATTAATGAAATGCGAGGGAATCACTGGGTTGGAGGAGGGACTGAGTTGAAATTACATCCAGTGACTGATGGGGATGTGTAATTAATAATATAAAGCAGTCACTAAGAAAGGAGGAATTGGAGGAGCAGTGCAAAGCTTTCAAGCATACAGTGATCATGTGTAACATCCTAGGTCAGTACTCAGTCAGTTGCATCAGGTACAACAAAACATGAAAACATTAATAAATAAATAGTGTTGAAGTGCCAACGCAAGTTGAGTATTGGATCAACCAGATTAAATACCAAATTCTTGAAGAATTCCATCCTCTTTAATTCCCTCTAGTCTCGCATTTGGAGAGGTATTTGAGAGAATTCTACTGGAGAGGGTTAGGGTTGTGGTTAAGATGAGAGTCAGGATATAAGGTATATATTTTTCTATTTTCATACCCCAATGAGAATTACAGGGTATCCCTAAATGGAGCCAATTTACTAACAACCATTTTGAATTCATTGCATCGTGTTCATTCCAAAATGGTATGAAGAAAATAAAAAGGAGCTTCAGTAGCACTTTCTTGGAGGTTGTTTTCTTGGGTGTTTTTTGCTGGTAGAAGATACTGTACTGGGCAATTGGCTGACATTTTGAGGCATTATCACAAGCTGCTTAGGTGGTAATCTCACCAAATGTCCACCTTGTAGAGTCTAGTTTTGACTTAATTGCACAACAAAATGTGGGTCTTGGGGATGAAAGCATCCTCTCCTGGCTCATGAGGAATAAATAGAGTGGTAGGAATCTGGCTTCTAGTTGATATTTCAGTAAAAAGATCTTTGCAAATAATATTCTTTGTTTTCTGGAAAAGCTTGAAGTTGCTGCCAATCAAGGTCCACCTGTTGATTAGTGGGTCTGAACACTAAGATCTGGACCCTGGTTAGAGGCCAATCTCCTGTACTTCTCATTGCCATGGGGTCAGGGTATTATCTCACCCTATGGGAACTCCAGTAAGCATGAAACTCTATCCCCAACCTCACCAGTCCCCTCTGTTCATGATTGTGCAATTTTGTGACATATCACCCTGCTGGCTCTAGATCTTCCTGTCTCTGTCTCTCTGGTCCACATGGGTCCACATGAGGGGCAAAAGTCTGAATGGATTTCTGCCCCTACTTCTCCTGCATCCACCCCAGAGCCAGAGCCACTCCACAAACTTTTCTATCCACAGGGACATTGGGCAGATTGTCTACATTACCTGACTGTGCCTGCAGAGTTTTCTGGGTCTGTCACTGCTGCTCCCACCATGGCCACCACTGCCAAGGGAGAAAAGGAGGGGGGGAACTCACTGCTCAGGCCAAGAACCTGGCCCAGAAAGTAAAATGGCAGGGCAAAAACTGGAGAAAACCCTAGAGTTTAAAGAGTCTGCAGTAAGGTAGGATACCCTCAATTTGGGTCAGATAGGGTCATGCATTGTGTGGCCTTGTTGCTCCCAATTCAGGAGGAACATGAGGTAAGGGTTTCTAAGCAGCATAGACAAACCCTCTCCTTCTCTTTAATGGTTATCAGATGCTGAACATTTTCTGTGGAGTAATCCAAGTGACATTTTGCTCAAACCTCAGGGACATTAATAACCTTCGTTGAGTTAGAACAGTTCTAGACCAGCACCTCTGACACTGTCAGAAGAGAAAGAAAAAAGATAATAAATGTGAGGGGGGTGTTTCTGAATTTATTGGCATCAAAGGGAAACTGTATGGCCTGACCTTTTGCAGCTTGTGGAAATGGCAAAAATAAACAAGTGGCACATCTTGAGATGCTAATGATGTGCAACTCTCTTAGAGAGAGTACACCTTCCCTTCCCACACCTGTCCTTACAGCAACAAACAGGCCTCTGTGGATAAAACATATTAAAATAGTCAGAAAAAAATGAATGTTCTCTTATTGGTAGCAGAATTCCCAAAGGGAACTCAGAAAGACCTCTTCTTTGTCTAGATCAGTGGTTCCCAACCTTCCTAATGCCACAACCTTTTAATACAGTTCCTCATGTTGTGGTGACCCAAACCCATGAAATCATTTTCGTTGCTCCTTCATAACTGTAATTAAATAGGTGTTTTCCAATGGTCTTAGGCGACCCCCATGAAAGGGTCATTCGACCCCCAAAGGGGTCCCAACCCACAGGTTGGGAACCACTGGTCTAGATGCTGTCAAAATTATCATTGATTGTGTAACTGAATTTCTGTGTTTTTGGCTGCTTGGTCTCTAATCATCAGTATCTTCCCTGACTGCTTAATTGAAGGATTTTAGCTCTCTCCCAGAAATTGGGATGGGGGACACTTCCATCATTTTTTTCTTTTGTTAATTATCCTTCCAAATGTTTGCCCATTGGCTACCACTAAAACTATGTTTTAAGGATTCAGACAAGAACCCTAGGTAGTAACAGTGACCACAGTCTTTGAACAGATTCAATATAATGCAGAGGGCTGTGTCTACAAACACACAACCATATAGCATTGTCAGAATCATATGTACAAATACCAGCAAATAAGTCTTCTTCAGCTATAATGGGGTAGAATATTACATATGATTTTTTTTAAAAAAAAGAATTTGAACTGCCCACGGTATTATCTGACCCTATGGGAATTCCAGTGTATTGCAGAGCATAAAAATGCCCCATGTTCACATTATTGTTTGTGGATGCAGAATCAATAGTATGTCAGATTATTCATCAACTAGAAACAACAAACATATCCTCACAAAAGGCAAAAACTGTTATTTTCAGTAGCTGCTAGTCCTCCCTTCTTTTTGCAAAAACCCCCATTTCTATGTCTTAAAAAAAGAAAAGAAAAAGAAAAAGCCTGTTATTTCTACAGAAACATATTCTAAACCTCCACATTAAGAAACGAATCAAAATACTAAAGAAAAGTAACTGTTGATATTTATTTGCAGGAAGACCTAAGGTTAATGATATTATGAAATAATTCTCTCAACCCAGTAGCAAAACTACTGTATTTCACAATGAAGGACCAGGAAACTAACAGCCAGCCAGAGCATGTCACTCAGCATGTGAACCTAGCAAGAAAATCTGTCACATGTGGTACACCATCTTCTGCTTTTCTTATCCACTGTTACTAAAGAAATAACAGTGTCCCCTTGATGTAGATGTTTATTCAGGTACAAGCAGAGGCTGACACTGGGATAACCCTGATCAGCTGCAGCCTTTTTAATAGTCCAGCTCAGTTCCAGCACAATCTTGCACCTTTTCTCAAAAAACTCTGTACCAAGAGATAGGAGGAGGTATACTTTCTTCCATATAGGGGTAATATCTAATATCACAGATCTCTGAAAAATAGTGTGAGGATTCCAATACAAAAACTAAACAGTTGATATGGTGATTTTTTTTCTCCCAGCTGCTTTTGTGTCCATTAAAAAAGTATATAGTGAGCCCCTGAAACTTGGGGACACTGTTAAGAGGTTTTCAGTTTACAATGGCTGCATTTGTACTGCAGAGATAATACAGTTTGTTGATTATTTGTTGTTTGTTGTGGCACCAGAAGTCTCTGACAGAGAAGGCTAAATGTCTCAGAAAACTACAGTTCCCAGAATTTTATAGCATTGAGCCATGGCAGTTAAAAGTGGTGTTATACTGGCTTATTTCTGCAATGCAGATGCAACCAATGTTGTCAAATGCCTACCTTGTGGATGTACTATTGTGTGAATGTTGTATGTGAATTTGCAACAGTGTGACTTCAGAGGACTAAAATGTCATATTCAGCTAGATAAGAATTAAAATTACAAAGTCCCAATGCCACTTTAGTTCAGTAGTTTAAAAGATCTGAAGAGGTATCCCCATTGTCAATAACTAATTCATCAGCTACAGTCATTCAGATAGCAAAAGTTTTGTATGAAAATAGCAAACCTGCTTCATTCATGGTATAAGGGTAAACCATATGATAAAGAAAAATGTAGTATAACTGCCTCAGGCAGCAAGTGCTATTAAGTAGTGGGGAAAGGGTATAATGCTATCAGTGCTGAGATCCAACTGCCATTTTAGTCATTTTCTGTACATGGACTGGAAGGTGCCCACCATCTTGTATCCTCAGGCAGCAATATGTCCATGTGGTAGGCTTCTTGAGATCTCCTATAAATATTGCACAGAAAAAAAGTTTCCTTGATGCTAAGAGGTTGCCATTAAGATCATCTCAGAAAATTGTTCCTGAAGCACTGAAAAGACCGTACGAAGCTATTCCAAAGGCAAATCAACCAGGTTTAGAAAACTGCCAACTTTGAATACCACCAGGATGATTCACAAAACCTCAGGCATCATGAGCATTTGTTCTCATCTTAGAGGTGCTCTCCCAGAATAGTAGAAGCAAATAATAATTCTGATTGTAGGCTTGCAAACCTTGGCGCAAATCATTTGTGCTGTGTGACACTTTGCACAACATGCTGTGTAAGAGGAATTTTTCCGTGAATTCCACTTCCTGCCTAATTTGTTTCCTTTTCTGTACAGATGAGGTGATATAACATGATTGGGACATGCTGTTTGAACAAAAGGCCTATTATATTTGTAACCTGTCCTTTCTCTGGTAATCTCTGGGTTACACAGATGAGATGGGCCTATCCCAAGGACAAGGAAAATGGAACCCACTTGATGTTGTTGGGCTGCATCTTTGCTCACCAACAGCTCTGCTTTAAAGTGAAAGCCACACCTAGAAAGCCATACTCTTAAACCTGGGGTCTAACCCATATAACACAATAGTTCTGTGATAAAGTTTGAGCTGAAGGATAGTGACTAATTTGGGGAACTTTATGTTGAACATACCAGCACTCCCCACTGCTCACACTAGCTTTACATACAAATGGTTGAGCAATGTCTGAGATAATTTTTGATGAAATATAGGCCTGTTACAGACTGCCAAAATAAAGCTGCTTCTGGTCTCTTTGGAGGTATGCTATTTAAATGATGCATGGGTCCTAAGAGTCTGGAGGTCGCTCCAAAGCCACACTCCATTCCTAAGCACTGGAGTGCAGCTTTGGTGCAGCTTCTGGATTCTTGGGATGCTTGCATCATTTAAATAGCATACCTCCAAAGAGACCCGAAGCAGCTTTATTTTGGCAGTCTGTAACAGGCCATAATGAGATACATTTAACTCATTTAAATGAATAGTATTCTTAACTTTCTTGGTGAGAAGACCATGGATGGTGGGTAGGTGAATGAATAATTTACATGTTTCCTATATGAGTGGTAGCCTACAACTGCCTTTATTCATTATAATATTATATCTTTGTTTAAATGTTTGGATTTATATTAAGGATATAACCACAGTTTCAGAGCTTCTCTCATATGTTTTCTGTTAGTTATGAGATTTGTGATTGTCTTAGTTTAGTCATTAATGAAATGATCATCTCTATTATCTAGTTCTCATGGTCATAGGGCAAGCTGTCCAATTTTCATGTATCTTCCTGGTACAGAAAACCCATATTGGTTCTGATTTATGTCCAAGCTGAAAGCTCTTATAGATTTTATCAAGAAACTAGGGTAGGCCCTTGGCATCCGCTGGGGTATGGTTCCAGGACATCTTGTGGATACCAAATTCTGTGGATGTTCAGTTCCCATTAAATACACTGGCATAGTAAAACGTGCTTATATAAAATTGCAAAATCAAGGTTTGCTTTCTAGAATTTGCATATTTTAAAAATATTTTCAAGCTGTGGATGCTTGAATCCATGGATAAAGAATCTGTGGATATGGAGGGCTGACTGTACATATATGTTCCAGTGAGTGCTGCCCTGCTTTATAGACCTGAAATATAATCCAAAAGGGTAAGGAATACAAGAGGCCTCTCTAAATGATGAAAGACATTACAAATATTTGGAGTACAAGTTCAACTATTCATCAGAACTAAAGCAGGAGAATCCCCAAATGACCAGCAAGGTGTCAGCATTTATCGCCACTCCACTTCTGCAACCATCACACTTTGTTTTGTGCTTTCCACGGCTGTTGTAAATGTTAAGGAAATGAAAGCAGAAACTTATGGGTAGAATTTTAGTTATGCGGAAGCAAAAAGACCTCTTTTGTCTGGGAAGCTTAAAGCATGGTGTTAGAATACTTGCACTGGGATAGGTAATAGAAAAAAGGGAAAGATCTTGAAGGTTTTTATGTCTGTGGAAACATCTGATACCAAACTTGGAGGAGAAGCTAATAACCCCAGAGGACAGCACCAGAATTCAAAGGGACCTTAACAGATTGGAGAATTGGACCAATGCTTACAAAATTAATTTTATCTGGGATCAGTGTATCTGGGATACTATTATTAAGGTAGAAAACAATGAAATGCACAAATATAGGATGGACACAATAAGCTTGACTGCAGTACATAGGAGAGGGATCTAGACCCGAAACAGACAAGCCAAAAGGGTCACTGTCGGGCCACATTGGGTGTGTGATGTTTGCATGACACACACCCTGAATGTGGATGAAAGCCACTCCAAGCCTGCTCCAACCTGGAAGAACTGGGTCAAAAAGGAGCAGACAAAAACTGCTCCTTTTCGGCGGCCAGTTCAGCACTGTGCCAATGGCCCAGATCAGGACTGGACATGTGCAGTTGCCATGGTCCCACAATGATCAGGTAGGGAGCAGCCTCTGGCCACTCTTTTTGCCCTGTCTGTTTGAGGCCCTAGGGTGTGTGATGTTTCAGACCATTTTTGAATGTTACATCTGATTTGTACCCATCCCATATTAAGCTTACTTGTGATGGTAAATCACATTTTAGCATAGAGGACAAAGTCATGCCTCTATTTTCCTGCTCTAGAAAGTAACATGATCCAGAATCAACAGTCTGTTTCAGTTCAATGTTCCAGGATTGTCCTGCAAGGTTGTAAGTACTAGATTTCAATGGATAAGTCATTCAGACTATCTCCAAAGTCCAAATTTCCTCTAATGTTTTCCAAATAACCTGCTACCACCACCTACTAATATACAGAGAACAATAGAACTGTCCTTTTTAATCCATCTAACTATGCAGTTCAAAATCAGCTCATGAGACAAGACCTAGAAACTCACAATCTACTCAGACTGAAACAAAAGTAATGAAAATAGTAAATATATTTCATCCAGACATATTAAATAAATAAATAAAACCAGTAGCCACTTGACAAAGGCTAATACATAATGTCTTTAATACAGTAATGTAACACCATTAACTCCTATCTTTAATAACATCCCTGACCAGCAGCCCTTTACATCATCATTTTTTCTATCTCTGATACCACTGACCTCTAAACGTCTCTCTTCCTCATCTGACTTTCTCAGACAATACTCTCCACCCATTAACCCACCATCCCATCCCATTCACCTGCTGTTAGCTATTAATCCAGTTTCATCTGACATTTTCCACCTGCCCTGTTTCTCACTTTACCCACCATTCCATCTCATTTGTCTGTTGTTACTGATTATTCTATTCATTATTCCACTCATGGTTACACCCATATATCTATACTGCTCACTGAATATAGTAGTGAACTGGCTCTTAAGGATTAGAAGAAGACCATGATCTGGAGGCATTTCTTGAAGGCAAGAGGTTGGTTGATGAAGTGAAAGAATCAGAACAGAAGTTTTGCAGAAAGAAACACAAATAATTGGAATATCTGTTCCTGTTGGCATTTTCTTTATGAGTTCCATACTCTCCTCCATATCAATCATTTCACTTTAGAAAAGACTCAGGAAAATATCAGATGGCAGGACTATTTGTTTTCAGAATGTTTGTTATTCTTGTTCTTGTTGTGTGCCTTCAAGAAGTTTCTTACTTATGGTGACCCTAAGTTGTACCTATCATGGGCTTTTCTAGGGAAGAGGGGGTTTACCACTAACCTCCTTGGGGACTGAAGAATGTGACTTGCCCAAGGTCACTCAATGTATTTTCATGGCTACATAGAGATTTGAACCCTGGTCTCTGACATCCCAGTCCAATGCTCAAACCATTATACCATGCTGGCTCCATGTTATATACCCCCAAGGTACTCAAGGAAGCTTACAAATCGTTCTTAAAATAAACTTACTTTAAACACTGGTACAATGTGTATGTTGTGATTGTGTGCCTTCAAATCATTTCCAACTTATGGCAACCCTAAGGTGACCCTGTCATGGGGTTTTCTTGGCAAGATTTGTTCAGAGGAGGTTTGCCATTTCTTTTCCCTGAGGCTGAGAGCATGTGACCTCCCCAAGGTCACTTGGTGGGTTTCATGCTCGAACAGGGAATTGGACCCTGATCTCCAGAGTCATAGACCAACATCCAAACCACTACACCATGCTGGCTTTTATAATGTATATAAGAAGTATAAATTACTCTCTCAGTATGAATCTCAAGAGGGTAAATGGTGGTCCTCCTTTCCTTGTTTGGTGGAATGCCTGTTTCAGGGGAGTAGGGAAGAGGCAAAGCACTTTAGAGCTGACTTCCAAAAAGAGCTGGTGGTGGCTGTGTTTACTTTCTCCCCTTCTTCCTCCACTGGGGCATGAGCCAAAGCCTGATAGAGCTGGCTTTTCAAGTAAAGAATGTTACACTGCTGGACACAGACAGCACAAGTGCATACAGGTCATGACAAGCCAGAAGAAACAAAAGAACTGAAGGAAAAACTGACCTTACAAAGAATGTACTTTACATGTTCTCTGATGTAATGGTGGCAATTGGCAAGCAGTGAATGCACACCACTACAGAGCATTTTTTCACTAGAGAGAAAATGACACATGTCCACCAGATAATTTGAATTAAAAAGCTGCATCTTGTAGGGCTATAATTTAACTTTTACAAATATGGCTGTTTTTCTCAATTATATGCCTCAAGCCCTCATCACCCATATTCTCAAAACAAAGAAAAAGAAAGAAACGAAAGGGAACAAAACCACCGATTTACAGTAGAGGCCAAAATGCATTCTGAGTATCTATTTGTGAAAATGGTCAACACTTACTAAACCTGAAAGGTTTATATTTGTCCAGGTAGCTCTTTGTAATATCATTAAAATTGGTTTGACATTGTTAATTTGCAAGGATGATTCAAATGGAATTTTTATGCTGGCCCCATTAAAAAAAAAGATTGTGGCTAGAAGGGCCACTGAAGAGCTTATTTTCTGCATGAAGATGTTATTTGTGTCAAACATGTGTCTTAGACTAGCTCTCCCCCAGTACTCCTTTCCCCCCACAGTTTCTTGGTTTATTATCTCAGCTTTCCCCTTTTCCTTTATTTCTTTTTTCACCATTCCTCAAAAACAAATATGAAACTTATAAAATAGATTCTAAGGCCCTGTGCAGACCAGCCTTAAAGGCCGGCTTGGGGGCTGAGTTGGAGCATAGCATCCACATAATGCATGCCCTGACTCCACCCCCAGGGTGGCATGATGTCACATGCCACTCGACACAGTGTATGGCATCATGGTGCTCCTCTGGCGCTACATCAGCACAACACAGCACTGAAAGAACACCATAAAGCCATGACACTATGGCTATCACACTTTTTGCACCCTGAAAAGGCCAGATTAGGGATACGGAGTGTGGTTGTTAAAACCCCGATCAGCAAAAATGGAGATGACTGAAAACCGTACCTTAGGGATGATCTGCACAGCCCCTCAGTTATATACATATGTCTTATGTCTTCTGCGCATTACACGTTTATAGCACTTAGATCCCACTTTAACTGCCATGGTTCCATTCTGGGGTATCCTTAATATTGTAGTTGGGGGAGGGAGTTCACTAGCGCTCTCTGGCAAAATTAGAAATTCCATGATAACCTAGAATGGAGCCATGGAAGGTAAAGTAGGATTAAACAAATAAGATGGTATGAAAGAGCACATACTAAATCTGGGGTTTAAAATCATGCTGAATGGCATGAGGAAGTATCATGCAGCAAAGAGATCATCATCTTACTGCTTCACCTTCATGGACACAACCACATTGCAGACCATCAAAACTGTCTGCCTCATGAGGGAAAGAAGAAGCAGAAGACAAGGTGAATTACCATGTTTACCACCTCCAGACACTTGCTTTCACTGTGAAATTAATAGAATCACCTATATAATAATAAGGAGCAGTAGGATTGCCATAAGTTCTTCTCTACAACAAGGCAGCCCCATCTTTAGTGACTATCTCTGTAGAATGACAATGTCTATAGAATCATAAAATCATAGAGTTGGAAGGGGCTTCATAGGTTGTCAAGTCTAACCCCCTGCTCAGTGCAGCAACTTCAACAAGAGCATCTCCAGCAGGTAACTGCCCAGCCTCTTTTTAAAAGAATCCCAAGAAAGGGACTTGTGAAATTTTAAAACTAAAGAACTATAAAAGAGGAGAGCCTTGAATGTGCAAGAACAATTAGCACATAGACAGCAGACTAGGAAGGCACAATGATCACCTGGCTGCAACTTTGGCCCAGGACAGATGGGCCAAAAGCGGCATGCCACTGCCAATACTAGGGTTCTGGAGCACACAGCATTTACTATTGCAGGAGTAATGAGATGCTGATCAATTCCAGCAATACTCAGTGATCCCAGTCTGGTGGTTAGCAGCTTCCAGAAATGTCAGAATGTCTTTATTTTATTTTATTTTATTTTTTAAAATAAAAAATAATAACCATTTATTTTTATTTATTTTAGATAAAAATATTTTATTTTATTTTATTTTATTTTAGAACCTCTGACCTATCTACATTGCCTGCAGCATTAGGTCCATCTTCAATTGAGTCATGCTTTCCATGTCAGGGCTGATGAGACATCCTAAGGAGCCTGTTCACACTACAGAAATTTGACACTGTTTTAACTATTGTGACTCAGTGCTATGGAATTCTGGGATGTGTAGTTTTAGGAAATATTTAGCCTTCTCTGGTGCCACATCAAACAACAAAATCCAGTACATGTATTCCAAAGGATGTAGTTGTGGTAGTTACAGTAGTGTCAGATTGCATTATTTCTGCAGTGCAGATCAGGCCTATGTGACCTTGGGGCAAGTCACATTCTGTTAGTCTCAGGAGAAGGGAAAGGTGAGCCCTCTTTGAACAAATTTTGCCAGGAAAACCCCATGACAGGTTCATCTTAGAGTCTCCATGAGTCAAAACTGACAAAATAACAACATTCAGAATTCCCAGCCAGTGAATGGGAGGGTCTCACCAGACTATGAACACCAGAATTCAAAAGGGTGCAGCTATGTCATAGTGCCATGGTTGTGTAGCATAAAAGAACCGAAGATCATCAGTTCCAAGAGATGTCTTACAAGCAGAATCCCTTGCTAGAGTTAGGCATGCCTTTAAAATCTTTTCATTTATACATATTGACCCCCCCCTTTCTTTTTTTTCCCCAAACACTTTGTCTCTTGCCTGTCTTGGCCATTCATTCCAATGATAAGAATATCCCCATCAGAACAGAATCTTGCCATGACTCCCAAGAAAAGGACAGCTAGTTATTACAGTTCCAGTTGTTAACTTTATGGGAAACAAGAGTATGGACATCCCTGTCCCTTTCTTTTACAAGCAAGTGCTCCTTCCATCTCTCTTTCATCCTTATAAATGAGTGGCAGTATATGAATATTTTTGTTTCTTTCTGAGATGCTACCTGAATATGTGCCAAGCTTTGATGGAATGTATGAAATATTTGCTAGTGCTGTAGTACTATGTTCTGTTTTGTGGCTGCATAAATCAGGTAACTGTGGGACACATTTTTAAAAGGAGTGCTGTGCAAGTGATGTTTCTGAGTCCACAGCATTATTTGATTTGGCAGTTGTTGTGGCCTCTTGCTTCCAAAAGGAAACAGTGAACCATTCCAACAGGCAGAGTTCTTTGTGCCTGTAACAGCTGCTGAGATCTTGAAGCTGGGGTGGGCAACCCTCTGCAAGCAGCTATTCAGCGGTCTGTTGCTACCAAAAAGCAAACGATCAAAGGTTATTATTAAGGCCAATAAGGTATGGATATATGAAATGAAAATGGTAACATAATGTCTCTATAAACTCCTCTTGAATCTTCTGTATGCTGCATCAGCTGCTCATTTTTAAAGGAGTACTGGGGAAAAGAAAGCAAAAACAATGCTATGAATATAAAAGATGTTCTTTTCTATGAATATAAAAGGTGTTGTACCTTAGAAAATCTAAATGTAATAAGATCAGTCTGCTTAAAAAAAAGAGAGAGAGAGATAATAGAGAATGAGAGCCTGGAGGTTGTTGGGTTTTTTTTTCTTTGTTTATTTGTTTGGTTATTTTTTGGAAATGCTCGACTGTAAGAAGGGGGAAACTTTCATTTAACTTGGCTTCTAGATAAGTAGATTCCAGATACATTTGGCACTCCAGAACTTTGGACTTCACCTTCCACAACACAGAGCTACTGGCCATGTTGGCTAGGGCTTTTGGAAGTTAAAATCTGGAATTTATCAGGGACCAAAGACTGACAACCATTAAGCACTAGGGAAAGTGACAAGTGAGCACCCACTGAAAGTAATAAACAATTTTTTAAAACAGAGCTTTGGAATGTTAACTAGTAGAAGTACACTGGCCATGATGGTTAGAGGATACTGGACATTGTAATCCAAGAAAATTCTGGTATTTAATATGAGTATAATTTCTCACTCTTCAAATGGCTTGAGGAATTCTCTATTTCTGTGTGTTTTAATGGATAATGGCAGCATGAAAAGACAAAGAGAGAGCATAGACCACCTAAACAGGTAAGCGATACAGGCCAAGATAACAGACTACCTGTATATCTTAGCGTCATCACTTGCTATTTTGGAATTATTAAGTGTCCTAATTGTTTTAAACTGCCGGAGGTTGAAATTACAAAGCATGCCCTTGCTTTCCATACAGTTATGGCTACACTCCTGTTTCCAGTTGCCTGAAAGTAAGTGCACATAACTTTAATGAGAACTTATTTCTGAATTGACATATACTGTATTTTCTGGCGTATAAGACTACTTTTTAACCCAGGGAAATCTTCTCAAAAGTCAGGGGTCGTCTTATACGCCAGGTGTCATCTTATAGGGTGGGTGCTGAAACCTCTGAGCTGAACTAGGGAATCTGCAGTCACTGCATATGGTGGGGGGGAGCTCAAAAACGGCCGCAGCCACATCCCCGCCATATGTGATGACCGTATGAAAGCAGCAAGGGTGGCTTCTACAAGTACAGTAGAAGAAAATCCACTCATCAGGATTCGTGGAAAGAAGTGACAACGTGATCCCGATGACGAGGTGAGGGGGGCACCTCATCGGGAAGGTGTAAGTGAAGGGTGGAGCAAGTTGCAGGTGTCCAAGACACCCGGGGTATGGAAAAAAGAGCCGTGTTTGTGCTACCGCTCTGATAGTCTTGGAGACAGGGAGGGCTGGGCAGATAAGGAGAACTGACCAATCCAAGCAGGCTTTGTATAAAACAAGTTTTCCTGCTAAGTACCTGCATGTCATAAGCATTTGAATTAAAATTACCATATTGGAATCAAATCTGATTTTTTAAAATTTTTATTTGGTGTGCATTGGAAGAAGGGTAGTCTTATATGGCGAGTATATCCCAAACTCTATATTTTAACTGGAAAAGTTGGGGGTCGTCTTATACGCCCAGTTGTCTTATACGTCGGAAAATATGGTATATAGAATTATGTCATACAGTTCTGACTTGGATGCTGTAGTTGAGACATGTCCAGTGGATGTAATCATAGCACGTGCTTGTCCCATATTATTGGATAAATTTCAATTTGTGCAGCCTCAGGATGTGGATAGGATCCTTGGAGAAGTGAGGGCCACCACATGCATATTGGATCCTTGCCCTTCCTGGCTTCTGAAATCAGCTAGAGGAGGACTGGTCAAGTGGGTAAAAGGAGAAGTGAATGTTTCACTGCAGCAAGGCAATTCACTGCAGCAAGGCAAACTTCCACCCTGCCTAAAGTGGTGAAGCCATTACTGAAAAAGACCTCCCTAGATCCCACCATTCTAGATAACTATCAGCCAGTCTCTAACATTCCATTCTTGGGCAAGGTTCTGGAGCGAGTGGTGGCTTCCCAGCTCCAGGGATTTCTGGATGAAATGGATTATCTAGAACCATTTCAATCTGGCTTCAGGCCTGGCTATGTCACAGAGACAGCTTTGGTCATTTTGGTGGATGACCTCTGCAGGCAACTGGACAGGGTGTGTGTGTCCCTGTCAGTCCTGCTAGATCTCTCAGAGACTTTCGATACCATCGAGCATGGTATCTTTCTGAGTCATCTTTCTGGGATGAGACTTGGAGGCACTGTTATGCAGAGGTTATGGTCTTTTTTTGGAAGGGCAGACTCAGAACATGGTGTTGGGGGATTCCTGTTCCATTCCTTGTCCGTTGGCTTGTGGAGTCCTGTTCTGTTTTGTCCCCATGTTATCCAACATCTACATGAAACTGCTGGGAAAGATCATCTGGAATTTTGGTGTGCAGTGTCATCAGTATGCGGATGACACTCAAACCTATCTCTCCTTTCCATCTGACTCCAAGGAAGCTGTCTCTGTGTTGAACCAGTGTCTGTTGCCAGTAATGGACAGGATGAGGACAAACCAACTGAAGCTTAATCTAGACAAGACAGAGGTGCTCCTGGTCAGTCATAAGGCAGATCAGGGAATTGGGGCTGTGACTGAGCTGGATAGGGTTACACTCTCTGTTTAATTATCTGCTCCGGAATCTTTCCTGGTATTGATGTCAGACTAACTGGACAATAATTGTTGGGATTCTCTTTTTTTTCCCTCTTTGAAGAAGGGGACAATGTTTGCCCTCCTCCAGTCTGCTGGGACTTCTCCTGTTCTCCAGGAGTTCTCAAAGATTATTGGTAAGGGCTCCAATATTACATTTGCCAGTTCTTTTAATACCCTTGGATGTGGTTCATCTGGTCCTGGAGACTTATATTCATTTAGATCAATGGTCCCCAAACTGTGCCCTTTAAGAGATTTTGGACTTCAGCTCTCAGAAGCCTCGGCCATGTCTGCCAATAGTCTGGGATTCTGGGAATTAAAGTCCAAAATCCCTTAAAGAGCACAGTTGCGGACCACTGATTTAGATTAACCAGGTTAAGATATGCAGGCAGTCTTTTGCTACAATCATAACCAGAAAAGGCCCTTTCTATTGTTTTAATCAATCTAGCAAGCCTGAGCTTGTTCTGCACTTTAGGTTTTCTGACTTTCTCCCTACTTGTGTGGGTTATTGTTTGAATTTCTCTTTGGTAATTTTATTTTCTTTTTCCATTTCTTGTACATATCCCTTCTAAATATTAGCTCAATTGGAAGTTCTTTAGATATTCATCCTGGTTTCTTTTAATACTTCCCATTTTTCCTCCTCATTGAAATGGTTGAAATAGTTCCTCCAATATCTAACCTTTAAGAAACTCACATCAGTCATGAACTCCCTTCTCTTTTAGCATTTTTGACCACAGGATGACACCTAGTATTTCACTAAGTTTACCAAAACCAACTTTATTAAAGTCTACAATGCATGTCTCACTATGCTTGGTTTTCCCTTTCCACTATAGCAGAAATGCCATAAGATCATGGTCACTCTGTCTAAAGGATCCCATCATTTCCACCTCATTAACAAGTCATCACTGTTAGTTAGGATCAGATCTAAAATAGCTGATCTCCTTGTTGCTTCTTCCACCTTCTGGACATTGAAATAGTTTGCAAGGCAAGTGAGGAATTTGTCAGACCTTCTGATGATGAGGGGCAGAGAAACACAAAACACCATCATAACTTTTATTAACTTCAATTAGACATGATAGAGTGAAGGGGCAAACCATTTTCAGCACCAGCTGCTTAATTGCCATTTCATCTAGTTTGGCCTTGATAAATGGAGGAGATGAGGCTTGAAATAGATGGTGATGGAGAATCATTACATAAAAACAGAATTATTTCATAGCTGGGCTTTTTTTTTTAAGGTATCATGGGCAAATATTATAGGAAGGGGTAAATTCCCACAGATTTTTTTTCCTGACCAAAAAAAATTTCATAGATCTTTCCAAAATATTTTTGTTTTATATTCTTTTTATTGAAACTCCTCCGATGTTCCACACAAGAAAAGAAACTTAGAACTTCATCTCATTTTTTTAAAATGTTGGTTAGAGTAGGATTCTATCCAACACGTTGTTTTTTTAAAAAATGTTTAGTAGACCTGGGCTGTATCTGTATTGCAGAATAATCCAAGTTGAAACGACTTTTATTGCCATGGGTCAATGTTATGGAATTCTGGGATCTGTAGTTTTGTTAGATATTTAGCCTTCTTTGTCAGAGGATCCTGGTGCCACAATAAATTACAAACCCCAGGATTCAATAGCATTGAGCTATTGAGCCTGGATTATTTCTGCACTGTTGATGCATTTCAGGATTACTTGGACAAAATATCCTAAATGCATCTGATCATGGAAGTTAAGCAGTATGTGCTCTAGTTAGTACGTGGATAGGACACCACCAATGAATACCAGGTTCTGTGGGCTTTATTTCCAAAGAAGAAACCAGAAAAACCACCTTTGGGTATTCCTTGTTTTAAAAAAACTCTAAGAAATCAAAGGAATTACCATAAATCAACAGGTGACTTGAAGGCATATACAGAAAGAGAGGAGGATTCATGTGGAAGGAGGCATTCCTGAGGACATTGCTGATGGATTGTTTAGATCATTCGCAAAGGTACTCATCTAGATGCTTCCACACCACAATGGTACAATGGGAAGTTATCAGGGAAAGAGTTTTCTCTATACTCCCTCCCAAGAGAAATCCACTTCACATCTGAATTATACATTTATGGATGCCAAGCTAAGATCTCCAGTGCCTCATCAAACTATAAACCCCAGGATTCCATAAAATGGAACCACAGCAGTTAAAGTGGAATAATAGCTCTATAATTCTGTAGTGTGAATCAACCCCTAGTGGATGGAGAGCTAGTTGACCATTGTGAAATATGTAACCACAAGCCCATAATACCCCTTGTGAAATCAGAACTGCAATAGTCAGATCCACTGTAATGATACTGGCATATCATTTCACTATATTAAAAGTATATAGTTTGGGGGGGGGTTGGGCTATGTGGCCATGTCCTGGAAGAGTTTATTCCTGACATTTTGCCTGCTTCTGTGGCTGGCATCTTCAGAGAATGGTGGCATGGAGGTGTGTGGGGTATATATACTATGTGAGCCTTGGTTGGAAGGAAGTGATTTACATATTAATTTGTGTTGGTCTGTTGGTGAATGGCCAGGCCTTGGGGTGGGAAGAATAAGGCTTTGTGTCAATTTAATTAGTGATCCATTGTCTGCTGGGAAACCCCCTGACCCGTCCCCGGGTGATGTTCATTTGCATGTGCTAAGTCTTGATTTTTGTGTTTTTCAGGGCTGGAAGCCAAACTTTGGCCTGGTACAGATGTGTGGGAAGTGCTGTACTCAGGCCAAAACTAGGGTCTGGGAGCACGCAGCATCCGCACACTCCCAAACCCTAGCACATAATGGCAGCATCATCATGGCAGCCTCCCACCCACACGGGGGCTGCCATGATGACGTACACACTGTACAGCGTTGAAACATCGCTGGCCTAGAGCGGCTTCTTTTTTGCAGTGCCGCAAACAGGAAAGGGCACCACGGAAAAAAAAGAAGCTGCTCTAGGCAGCTTCTTTTTGGCAGCGTGTTGGTGCTGCAGCGTGCAGCTGCTGCAGCACCAATTCAGGGCAAAGATGGATGGCATGGAGCTGCCTGTCTGTCAAGCCCCTTTGTTTATTTTCAGGGTTTCTTCTGTCCTGTTGAAGTTGTCCAGGTGTTTGTGGATTTCAGTGGCTTCCCTGTGCATTTTGACCTGATAGTCATTGGTATGGTCCAGAATTTTAGTGTTTTCAAATCGCATTTTATGCCCAAGATAGTTTATAATGTGTTCTGCTACTGCTGACTTTTCTGGCTGGCCCAGTCTACAGTGTCTCTCATGTTCCTTGATTCGTGTTTGAACACTGTATTTGGTGGTCCCTATGTAGACTTGTCCATAGCTGCACAGTATGCAGTAAACTCCTGCAGCCATGAATATATAGTTTCTTTTTCAAAATAGCCCTCCCAGAATAGCCCTCCCAAAATAGCCCTGTCTTCCAAAAAATATGACAAATTATTATCAAAAATGCTAGTTGTTAATACATACTTTAGATTAACAATTGTTTCCATCTACAATCAACATTGACTGCACTAGTACTGCAGCAATAATGAAATTTATCATTGCTTTAACTGCCAAGACTCAATGCTATGGAATTCTGGGATTTCTAGATTTTGTTAGCTATTTAGTCTTCCCTGTCAGAGAGCTGCCACAACAAACTACAAATACCAGGATTCCATAGCATTGAGCCACGGCAGTTAAAGTGGTGACAAAGTGCATTATTGATTCTGCTAGGGTTTTGTGTGTGTGTATGCCTTCAAGTCACCTATTGACTTATGGTGACCCCATTAATCTCACAGAGTTTTCTTAGGCATTGGATACTTGCAAGTGGTTTTGCTAGCCTTTAAAATATAGCCTACAGCACCTCTTATTCATTGGGGGTCTCTCATCCAAATACTAATCAGGATAGACTGTGCTTAGCTTCGAAGATCAGCTATGATTTTGTGCCTTCAGGATGTTTAGGCTTATAGCTTGTGTGTTGTTGTTGTTTTTAAATTAGATTTTGGATATACACATTGTTGGTCTTACTAAAGAACTTAGTGTAGTTCCTTAGAGGTACCAAAAAGGAGGAGAGAGAGAGAGAGAGAGAGGAAGATACCACCAGTTTTTTTCTTTATTCATTCTCAAGATTTTAGTCATGAAAGTTGTTGTTAATAAAAACAAATAAGGCCTCAGTCCCATGTGCATTGTCATCAAGTAAGCCCCACTGCATGTAGTGGTGGAGTGTGGTGAAGTGGTTTGAGCATTGGACTACAGCTCTGAAGATCCATTGCTCAGCAATGGAAACCCACTGGGTGATCTTGGGTGAGTCGCACACTCTCAGCCTCAGAAAACCCCATCATAAATTCACCTTAAGGTCACCATAATTTGGGTATGACTTGAAAATGTACAACACCAACAATGACAGAAAGGCTTGAACAAAAGATTTCCATGTACCTGCTCAAAAGCACAAACAACCAAAAAAAGTTATCTAAAATAAAATCTGTTGTTCTATCTTTATGCAGGTGGTGTAGCTTCAGAAGTCTCCCCAAAATAATACAAATTGTTGTTGTTGTTGTTTAGGCATTTTTTAAAAAAAATCAAATATCCTATGTTAATATATCAAAACAGAAATAAAACACAAACCTTACAGTAAGTAATATAAAACACAGACAATCAGTGTTTTACCATCAAACATTACAGCTTTCCTCAGCATGTTAGAATGGCCAGAAAAGTTTTCAAAAACAAAATGACAAGAACAGAAAAATTGGCAACAGAGGAAGTGAAAAAAGCACTTATCTCCAGAAAGTGGCACTAAACCATACAAATGTTAAAAGATCGATGAGATAATCAGAGTGTCAGTGTCAGTGTGCACCTTAGCTTCTCTTGTGTCATCTTTCAAATCTTACAAAACTCTCCAAATTCTTTCCCCCCATCTTTAAAGCCTCATAATTTGTACTTCCCAATTCCAACAGTAGCATTTGAAAAGTGTTCCTTTTTAAAATAAATAAATAAATAATATGCCATCAGCTACAGTTAGGAACAATGAGCTGACTATATTTTTGTGCTGCATTTAACTCCCACAGTTATCTTCTGTATTAAGTTGGCAACATATATTTTCAAACAGTGAAAAGTAACAACACATCCATATATTAACAATTTTGATTCTTTTGGCACAGGTACTAATGTGTATACAAAGGGTGATGGATCTGTGCTTGTCTTAAAACCCAAAACCATCCTTTAACAGCCATACCTGAAATTGCTATTGACGGAACAGGTCATTTAACATCAGCCTATTTGTTTTCAGTAATGAACAAATGTTTAATTAATGTGCAATAACTTTCGCGACCAAATGTGTTCCATTGGAATTTACAAAGAATGGGGCAGCCTGAATATTAACCTAGGCTGTGAGAAGACAGCAAATATATTATTAAGGTTTAAACATGTGTACTGTGGTTTTATACCTATTTGCAGAACTGTTAAATTACAATAAATATGTCATTTGTCAATTACTAGTGCTTAATTAACAACCATTAACTTTCTATTCTCCATAGCACCATGTGTCCTTTAATGTAACTCCCTGATAAGTAGAGGGGAGGGGACCACTAAAATATTTTAACTTTCTTCTAACATAGTTCTTTAGGCCTAAATTGGAGTATTCTGGTGAGGATGGTCTTGGCTTTGTTTAGTTAAATTGACCTGATGGGCAATACAAGAAATTTAAAAGATCAAGTGTGTCTGTTTTTCAATTGTTTCTATCCATTTGCTAAATTTGCTTCACCTATCTATTCTTATCTTTTATGACACAATATTTGCAGATTGTCTATAAAATTGGACATCTTTCAACCCTTCAAAAACCCTGAAAAGGTGTGATTTGTGTTTGTTTGCTGAATTAAAAAGGAATTTCTTTTCCTGGAGATAAACACGCATTGCTGTTTTGAAAATGGAAAGGTTCAAGCCCTTTGAGGGCTCTCTGTAGAGCTGAAAGAGATAAGCTCCTCAGGTACATACAAGAGAGTCTCTTCTTGTTGAATTTAATAATGTCTCAAAGTAACCACAAGGTGACAGTGTTCTAGCACATCACTATGAGAGTTTTGACACAAATGTTTCACTCAGCCCATTTTGGTCTATCACATATGGACAGAGCTGATTGTTATTTATCAATAACTGAAGGTCAGTAATAATTCATGGTGAGGCCAGTGTCATGCTGTACAACCATCATTCAATTTATAGATGATAAAGAAATTCTCAAAACTGACACATTGGCTGCAGGTCTGTAATCATTTGTCATTTGAAGGCTATTTTTCTCCAGAATATGTACACCTGGAATGAAACTTACTGTCATCTGAGGGAACTCTCTAAACACTTATGTCCAAGGCTAGGCTTCTGTACACATTTCGTTATCACTCCTGTAATACAAATTATCTTATAGTTACAACACTTCAATGAGCTTTTTCCCCTCTTAGTGTTAATGTAACATTCCTTTACCTCATGCACTGTTAGTACAACATAGTGAATTGGGACCACCACTTTCAGTGGCATTACTAGGGTTAGTGTCACCCAGAAAAGTAACTTATGGTGTCAATTACACCCATTAACTTTCTATTCTCCACAGCACCATGTGTCCTTTATTGTAACTCCCTGATTAAAAAAAAAAGGGGGGGGGGGCAGTAAAATATTTGAACTTTCTTCCAACATAGGAAGAAAGCAGGAATAAATTATTTGCTCCATCTCTCTGGTCTCTTCTAGGCATGAAGGCATCATAGACACAAAAGAAATTATATGCAACAGCAATAAAACATGGCTGCTGGTGCTGAGGCTATAAAGATATAGGGCCTGAACAGACAGGCCAAAATAAAGCTGCTTCAGGTCACGTTGGCAGTATGCTGTTTAAATGATGCATGCATCCTAAGTGATTGGAAGCCATGCCAAAGCCATGCTCCAGTCCTAAAGACTGGAGAGCAGCTTTGACGCAGCTTCCAGCTTTTTAAGATGTGTGTTTCATTTAAACAGCATACCTCCAAAGTAGCCCGAAGCAGCTTTATTTTGGCCTGTCTGTTTGGGCCCATAGACAGCAGTAGCTACAGACTGAGGGAGGAGAGGTACAATAACTTCCATGGATCTCCTGCTGTCCAAAATCAGTCCACATAAGTTCCCAAAAGATCCTAAGTCATAGCCCCAAGTATAACATACAGGTTCCCATATCATGTTTGCATTATTCTGGAAATGTTATTTCTGCATGCATTTGTTTGTGAACATGTGAGCCATAATCCAATACATTTGACTTCATTTGGCTTTTGTATGCATACTTCTTTCAAATTACGGTTTCTGAATATATTGAGCCACCAATGGCAGTGCCCTGAAAGTTGATAGTTGAGTGATACTTTCTCTAAATTTAGTCTAGGCCTTTATTTGTAGTTCCTCACCCAATGGATCTCTGTACATAGGGCAACTCTAGATCTGAGATTGTGCTAGGAAATGAAACCTATTATGCTGATGGATGACCTACCATTTGTAAAAAAAGAAAAAAAAAGTAGCACTCCACCAATGGTTTGTTTTTGTTGTGTGCTTCAAGTAATTTCTGACTTATGACAGACTTATCATGGGTTTTTCTTGGCAAGATTTGTTCAGGGAGGATTTGCTTTTGCCTACCTTTGAGGATGAGACAATGTGACTTGCCAAATATCCCCTAGTGGGTTTCCATAACTGAGGGAGGATTTGAACCCTTGTCTCCAGAGTCCAGTGTTCAAACCACTACACTACATTGAGCCTATCTACCAATGGTGTAAACATGCTATTTTACCTTTCCACAATATTTCAGAGATACTAGGGAAGTATCAATCTGGGGCTCTGAGGGAAAGTAAAATGGAAGACCTATTTGATCTAATTGTCCAATATGAGCTTCTTAGGGTGAGTATCAGTGGTAGCCTTTCTCAGTGTATTAGGCAGATGCCCTAGGATGTCAGGTGATGACGATGTTGAGTCTGTCTGACACTGTATGACAAAGAGAAAAAACACACATCTCTTTGCTATTCAGTCTTGCATGAGAATTTAGAAAAGAGTGCAGGAGGCATCTCTCAACAGGCATAACCGTCCCACTGTTTATTGCTGAAGAGTCATTTTAGCAATTTGAAAGTGGAAGCATAATGGTCATAAGAGGCAAACACTACAGAATTTTAGTACAAATGGAAGTTAGGATCGTTCCTGTCCCTGATATATTTTTCACATATTTATTGTTGGCTTTTTCCAGCTCCATTTAGGCTGCAAACATTTAATTCTACTTGTTCATATGCAATAAGCACATGCATGCACAGACATAGGGCTAAAAATAATTGAAATTGCCACTAATACTAGAAATAGAAGAAGACTTGTACACATGTTTTAATAGAGTCATTTAAAAAAATGCTAAAGTGTGTGTACCAGTATTGCAGCTGAAAAAGTGTACAGTCACCCCTCCTTTTTTTGCCAGGGTTCTGTTCTGGACCCCTTGCAAAAGCACATATATTCAAGCCCCTTTGACTTTAATATAGGCATATGGCTGTGAGAGCATGCATGCACCTCAGGCATTATTCCCCCCCCCCCATTCCTCCCTCATGCATAAGTGAGGGATGTGAGTTCCAGAACCACGACAACGGAGGGAGGAATGTATATGCATTATTCGCACTCTTGACTGAATATGAATCAAAATCTCTCTCCTCCTCGTCTTTTGTAATAAACCTTTCTTTGCTATCAGTTATTGCTTTCAGGGTTTTTAAGGGGTTTTCCCCACCTTCTTGTCAATTTGGAAATTATTCTTTTGCTTGACTGCCTCATCCTTAACCTGATAAACTCACAACATGGCATCCCTCTGTGCATTTGTGTATGTGAAAGAAGGAGATTTATGTTTCTGGAGGTCTCTAAATCAGGTCAAGTTTGCTATATGTATGGACAGATGCTCTAGGCTGATTCCAGAGACTGACCAAGAACAATTGATTGGTTCCTCAGTGCTGGTGAACTGATAAATGTTTCCACCATTTTAAGGAAATCTGCCAAGAGCAGTGTTTTTCCCCCTTTACTAAATGGAATCATTAATTCAGAAGTATTTGGGAGCATATGTACAAAGCAGGTTAACTTGCTTCTAGTTGGTGTACCGTTCTCTCAGTGCCTTTCATTTTACTGTTCATCTGTTGTCCCAGTGTTAGATCTGCTTTCTACATTCACATGCAGTTCACTAACTCCTATTGTTAGTCTCTACTGGAATAGAACCACTGAAAATTGGCAAGTCAGCAAGTAGATTCTACTTGTTCCATAGGTCTACTCTAGTTGAGACTAAGAATAGGATTCATGGCTGTATGTATTTCTATGTAATGTCATTCAATAGATGCTCATGATTAATTTGTTCAGTTTTTAATTATATCATCATCATCATCATCATCATCATCATTGTCATCATCATTTTTAAGTGTTCAAAATGCTTCACATGCTGGGAGGTGGGGAGAGTATACCACTACTCTAGCACAGTTTTTTCAGTCTATTTCTAGGCCCAATTCAAAGTGTTGGTTATGACCTATAAAAACTTACATGGGTCCTTTAAAATGCTTTTTTTAATGGAAAAAAAATACATGACCTTGCCTAGAATTTGTCCACACTTGTGAAGTGGTGAACACATAATGTACAGTCCCCCCCCCACCCCACTGCATAAGGGAAATATCGTGTATGCTAGAGCCCCATTCGAGCCCGCAGCATGGCACAGTGCACACACCATGGGCATGTGCACCATTACCACTTCCGGCATGCAGCTTTCAGCATAAACTGAAAGCCATGTATGGTGCAACCACATATGACGCAGGCGCACTGTAATAATCACAGAAGAATCCCCCTGTTTTGTATCCATTTGGAACAACTGTGAAAATCAGCAGGCAGGCAGGCAGGCAGGCAGGCAGAAAGAAAGAAAGAAAGGAAGGAAGAAAGAAAGAAAGAAAGAAAGAAAGATGTATCTGGAGATATAATGCCTTTTTGGAAACCTTGTCTATAGCTCATTTGCCCCTCTTCTACACAATACAATTTCCTGGGTGTATAAATGCCTAGACTGTTTTCTCCTCAGATGTCCACTATAGTGCACATAAGGAAAGCAGAAAGTCCCAACTGTCCCTGACCCACAGTAAACAATAATTTTAGACATGCCCTTAGTGTGGCCCTTTGACCACCATAATAAGAGTTGTTGGAACTGCAATTAGAGAAGCAGTAAACTCAGGAGAATGCCAAAAGTGTGCTTCAAAGGTAATTTGGAGAGATATAAACAGTAGGAGGTACACACAGTGAAGGGTGAGTCTGTCTTAATAAATGTAACAGCTTGCACCCGGGAAGAGGAATAAACAGCAGAGAGCCTAACAATAAGTAGCAAACAGCCAGCTGTACTAGGCTCCTAAAGTAACTTTATTGTCACCTTGTTTTTGTTTTTTTTCTGGGCAGCCTTTCTTTTTCATATCACCAGCCACTTTGAAGTGCTGCACAGAATATAAGCAGTCAAGGCTATGTGAGAGAATTGCCCAAGAAGGAATTTCAGTCATCTGAAGTGATCTCATTTTAATAAAAATGGAGACGTTGCTCAGTCCTCCCACACTGCTTCAGAGTTTGTGCATCTTCCTGTCTTCTCCGTGCTTGGCTTTCACATGACAGCCCCAGGTAAATGTAGGTTTTATAACTGGTATGGAGATATGGAGCTGCTGCAGGCAATGACAATGTCCATACTGAAGTTCTCCCCTCTCCTCTTTAGTTACCCAATGTCCTGGTGAGGTTTGTGACTATTCCACAGCCAGCAGCCAATTATGTAGCACAGGGGCAACGAAATATGAAGTTTTGGCAACAGGGAGCCTTGTGTTCTGTGTGTGATGAGGCTTTGTCTTCTCAAGATGCCTATTGACCCATGAAATTAATCGGGTTTTCTTAGGCAAGGAATACTCAAAAAGTAGTTTTGCCAGTTCCTCATTAGCAATCTCCCATCAAGGTATTTAGGCATCTTGGACTTTTGCTGTTGTTTCTGCCTTCAAATCATTCCGACTTATGATTACTCTAAGGCAATCACATGATGACCTATCATAACCCTATTATTTGTTCAGAGGGGGTTTGCTTTTGCCTCCCTCTGAGGCTGAGAAGGTGTGACTTGCCTAAGGACATACAGTGTGTTTCCATGGCTGAGTGGGGATTCAAACCCTGTTCTCTAGAGTCCTAATCCAACACTCAAAACACTATGACATCCCTTTAGTAATAAAGAGCCTGACAATCGCACCAATGAATGAAGGAAAAGGTTCCTCAAAATTCAGAGAGAGGTCAAAGAACGACTGGCTAAATTTGTTACCCAGTCTTTCATTGATTCTGTTCAAGGATGAAACAAGCAGTGCACTTCAAATTCAAATGCTGAACTTTGGTATATATATATGCTTTAACAAATATCTGAATTCAAATGAGCAACCTTTGAAAAGTTTGCCCAAATTTTAGTGGTGCCTCACTCCAGCATTTGGAATTGCAGCTGTTTTGTTACTCTCCTTTTGTTGGGTGACTTGAGACCATTAATCAACCACCTACATGACTTCAAAAGAAAGAAAGAACATAAGAAACAAATGACAATATGAATGAGCAGTCAGCTGCTAAAACTGAAATCTTCACCCCCGCTGGAAACTTGACATTTGGTTCTGGATAACAAATCCATTCTTCATCCAAATTTCAACCGTGCAAATTTTGATCAATGCAGACTTTACTTACATATTCTTTTCAGTACTGCTTCATGTTACTTTTTTTATAGAGATACTGATATCATCTTAAGTGTCAGAAAAGGCCATTATATAAAATATAAAGCAAAGATGCCTATGCACATAACTATTCTATTTCAGACCTAATACCATGACAAAGACAGGTTAGACATAGAGACATCAGGATTGTTATACAGAAGATGTCACTTCATAAAAATGTTCTTGGATTGAGATCCTTCACTCTACAATGGAAGAGACATGTATTTAAACGATTCCCTCTTTTGGATACTTAAATATGTGTATAGTGAACTTTTGCTGTAAGGATACTCCCGATCACAAGACTTATTTTGCCTGCTTGCAGTCAAAAGTTGTGTAATAGAGGAACAGTATTATCAGCTCTCCCAACATTTCACAGATGAAAACTGGAGCACGTATGGCCAGACTACCTGACAGTGCAGTCATGATGGAAAAGTTATTATTGAGGATGAACATCCAGGCTGGACGGGGCTACAGCAGGTTGCTTTTGCTTGAACTTTCACGGAAGGAAAAGAGTCTGCCCCCTTCTCTCCTCCCTTCTGAGTTAACTAAGCACTGACTCAGTTTGCAGTAACTGAAATAAGCAGAAGACAAAGGAAAGTGGGAGGAAGAAAGAGAAACTCAGGGCCCAAACAGACAGGCCAAAATAAACCTGCTTCAGACTACTTTGGAAGTATGCTGTTTAAATGATGCATGTGTCCTAAGAGGCCAAAAGTCATGCTAAAGCCACGCTCCAGTCCTAAGAACTGAAACAACGCTTTGGCACAGCTTCTGGCCTCTAAAGATGCATATGTCATTTAAACAGCATACCTTCAAAGTGATCCGAAGCAGCTTTATTTTGGCCTGTCTGTTCAGGCCCTCAGATATTTTAAAAGAAACTGAAAAAGTGGAATAACAGAGGAAAAATCAGGACTGCTTCTGCCACATTGGGACGGTTGGAGGGTATGTATCAACAGATGATTTTGTGCAGACTATGGGATTATCTGCACTACCCATTTACAGCAGATACCACTGTAACTACCAGAGCATTCTTGTAGTTCCTAAAATTACAGCTCCCAAGTTGGAGGAGAAGCATCAATGAGTAGATTAAACTGGTTCACTTAAATAGAATTAAACTCTCTCTCTCTCTCTCTCTCTCTCTCTATATATATATATATATATATATATATATATATATATATATATATAATGATTAGCTACTTCTGTCTAGAAAATGGATGATCTTCAGGTTCTTCTTTCCAGTCCTACATTGTAACTGAGTATACTCATGGCAATGTTATCCAGTGATGTACTAGTTAATAGCTCAGGGTGAGGGGTGGGGAGGAAACAGAAGACATCATTTTGTAAAGAGGGACAGGTGGCATTGCAGGCAAACACTAACAATGTGACATAATGATGCATGTGCACAATGGAGAACTGCCTCATGGTTTTAAAAAATCACAGAAAGCAAGAGATGCAGGCTGGTTTCCTTTTTTCTTGAGAAATAATGTTAGCATGAAATAAGGAAGGGTCGATGGAAAGAAAGAAAAGAAGCTGAGTTTACTCATGTGCGGAATCTAGCTTTTCTGAATTTCCTCATGTGAGCCATACAAATGGTTTTCTTTGGAATCAACCTTTGAACTCTTATTTGTTGGATCTTTTTCTCAGTAGGCACCTTTTACTCCATAACACATCCGGTCATCAACCAACTCAATGGACTAAGCAATGGACACTTTTATAAAATGGAGCTCATCTGAATTTTCTACTGTTCCTCTAATACTCTGTCATAAAAATGCCATGTGTTTGGACAGATGTATGGAGAGATGGATGAGTTTAAGAATACAGGGAGATGGATATCTTTATTGGCAAGATTGCAATTATGAAGTTAATGAAGCTGTAAGAGCAAATCCAATCAAGAGGTGAATGCTACACAGTTTCACCTGATTTCTTTTACCCAGCTGATGTGGAGAGCCTGCAATGGGAGTGGCTTTCAGCTTTTTCTGACTTCTTCTTTAAGTATTTCCATTTCATGTCTACAATTTTCTTTTTTTTTTTTTTCCTTTTTCTGGTAGTCTGTCAGAGTTACCCAATTTTCATCTAGCTGCTAGAAAGCATTTACTTGAAAATTATCTATCTCACTTTTTCAGCTTTTGGAATTCAAATTAGCAAAGAACATAGCAACAGTGCCACAGTAGAAAACGCCTTGTTTCTTATGAAAGGCCGTCAGTTGTCTAATGAAGGCACTGAAATGGGACAAAGCATTTTGTGTGTGTGGTATCTTTTCCTTTAAATAAAACGCTGGTGGCACTGCAAGGGCATTCCACTGAAGATCAGAGTGAGTCTTCTTTAGCATTTCAAAAGCAATGTACTATGGCTTAGAGGAGATATAGATATAATTTCCTTTCCCAATTAGAACCTTGCAATCCTTCAGTTTGAACTGTTTTGTGGAACATTTCAGAAGGGCAAGTGGGTGGGTCACATTAGAAAATAAAAATCCAAGATTGGGACTCATCCAGATAAATATGAACAAAGATGAAAATCTCAGCTGGCTTAATATTTAAGTGAGACGTTAGAATGCAAGCCTGTGCACCAATGCATAAACATATGGCCCATGTAGAGTAATGGGTCTTACTCCTAGTAAAAACAGAAGTATCTTGTTATAACGGTGGAAGCATTCACAAATCATAATTCATCTCACCTACTAATTGAGGAAAATATCTCATTTATCTTAAGAAGAGGATGCTAGACTATTAAAGGTTATATCATAATTAAATGTTCTAGTATCGTTTGAAGTTGTCTGAAGTTAAAATGGCCACTTTGGACACTGTATTTTCAGTTACATCTAAAAAGAAAAGGGCTAGACTTCTCTGAGTCTTAATGGGAAGACACATTTCAAGTGGGATTTTCCCATAGTTCTCCCCCTTCACCAGGATATGGTTTTTCAGTGTATTTTGGCTTGATGGTGTCCATCTAATTTGAGCAAACAACCCTGAATTCTGCCCCTCTCAGGCCCCACTCATGATGAATGAGCCTTAAAACACCTTACAGCCATAAGAGATTATGCAAAGGAGTTTTGGAGATATGAACATTCATAATGACAGCTAGAAGAGTATATGTTGGTAATAAAATTGCTTGTACAAAACACATTTGTTCAGGTTTTTCGGGCTATGAGGCCATGTTCTAGGAGAGTTTCTTCCTGACATTACGCCAGCATCTGTGGCATAACGTCAGGAAGAAACTCTCCTAGAACATGGCCACATAGCCTGAAAAACCCGCAAAAAACTATGGATGCCGGCCATGAAAGCCTTCGACTTCACACATTTGTTCAGGCTCTGGCCTTCTTTTCCTAGCTGTCATAAGCAGTTAAGAAGAGGCCATAATAATGCAGTTTGATTATGAAGAGGGGAAACTGAATAGTCAACAATCAAGATCTATCTCTAGACAAGAGTGTGTGATTATTTCTGTATCTCTAAAAATGAAACTTTGAAAATAGGATTATATTTGAGCAACCTGAAGCCTTCTCATACCGTAAATCTGTAGACTAAACACACGGCAGGAATATGCGTCCCTTGGGAAACTATCAGAATGATCTGGTGTGCCATAGTATAAGCACTGCACATGTGATGAGGAGGGAAAAAATCCTTGCTTTTCTTGACCATATGGAAAGACCTGTGCATTTGTATGTGTTGTGTTCTGAAATTCAGTTGAATGCAGATAAATGCAGAACAAGGCTCACACTCTCATCCCACTTTCCCTCATCCCTGCACATTCCAGCATTGCTTGTAAGAAAAGTAGTATCATCAGCTGCTAATAGGTTGCCCGGCTTGACTTCTAGTGACTGGGTGTTCAATGAGTAATGACAGGAAAAGAGGGCTCTTTATAATTACAGCACATTAGGTTACTGAAAGTTTTCCTGGCGAGGCGTTATGAGTCCATGTTCTTCTGAAATTGACTGCTGAAGGGACTGTTTAAAATTTAAAGCATTCTTGTTGGGTGCCTCTTGTGGAATACAGATTGGTCCACATTCGTACATGGAAACTCCATCACATATTTATCCCCCACTAGTCACTGATAATAACCATTACTATTTCTTCCTCTCTTCCACCTTGTGAATCTCAATATTTGTTTTCCAGATTCAACTTTTCTACCTTCCTTTCTTTGTGACATAAAATTGTTCTAATTCTGAGCAAAGCTGTCCTTTTTAAATTCTCCATCATATTCTTAATTGGGAGAATGGGTGAGAATGGGACATTTTGTTAAATGTGGAGGAAGAGAAAATATTCAAGTAACTGGGGGAAGAAGGTTCCTAAAAGCAACTTGTTCTAGAATCAGGCTAGTTAATACAGAACAAAATAGTATTATTAGTTTATACTAGTGGAACAAGGAAGTATTGGACTGAGATAACAGAAAGCAAATTGTGGTTTTCCAGGTGTTATTGGATTACAATTCCTATCATTCCTCTTAAGTGCCTACAATAGGTATGGGCACAGGGAGTTGAAGTCCAACTATATCTTGAGATCTACCTAGCTGCCCACCCATGGGCTGAGAGAACTGGAAGAAAATAAGGAGAAAGTTTATTTCATCCTTCATCAATATTCACTGACTGAGTTTGTTTGATTTATTTAGTTACTGTTTATTTAGTTCTAGTGGAACTGATGGTAATGAAAGCTTTCCTTTGTGTCAGTTTGTCTCAAATACTTTCAGGCTTGGTCAGTATCATCTTTGTTGCTCTGCATATTCCTCTTTATCTTCAGTTGTTGTTTTTTTAAACTGGAGTTTTGTTTTGCTATTACATTTTATCTCCCCAAACTAATAATTGAGAAAAAGATAACTGTAGACTCACTTTTCCTAGAGTGATAAACGTATTACTTTCTTTCAGTTTAATAATAATAATAATAATAATAATAATAATAATAATAATAATAATTTGTATACCGCCCTATGGCAAACCAATCCGGGCGGTTAACAACAGTAAAATATAAAATATAACAATTAAAAACACTTTATCCCTCCATTATTTCCATGACAAACATGGTAAATATGAAGATGAAACAAAGTGAAAGTGAAAGGAGAAAGTCTAGAGCTATTGTTGACAACATTGGTTTCATCTTTGGGCAACGGAACAGGAGACAGTGATAGGCAAAGTTGGTAACTCATAGCAAAAACAACAAAAAATGCACCACAATCCTGTGTAAGGTTGTTCTTGTTAACTTCCACCAAGTTCACTTTGATGTATGACAGCCATATGAATGAGACACACACACACACAATTCACCATCATCAACAACCCTTCTGCACTGTGTATACAGCCATAGTTACATAGGTTGTCATTATGGGTTGGAGACCTCTGGGAGATGTAGTCAAGCCAAGTAAGATTCCAAGGTGAACTAGAAAGATATTTGGTCTATCAAGCTAATCAATTCTTAACATTGGTGGGTTACACACCACCAAAAAGTACATGCTCGGCACGTACTAGGGTTAGGAAGGGGCGTCCTTTCCGGATGCCCCTAACCCTAGTACATGCCGAGCACATACAAAATGGCAGTGCCCATTCTACATGGGCGCCACCATTTTGACGTAGCGGATGCTTAGCGTCCGCATGTTGAGGTGCGGAAATGATGCCACAAGTGCGCCATTGGTGCCTTGTGGCATCATTTCCATGCTGCAAAAAGAAGCTGCTTTTTGTGGGTTCTTTTTGCTGCATTGGGGAACCATGCGGTTTGTCCGCTGCGGTTCTTTGACGCAGCAAACACAGGCACCGGCAGAATGCCCTTTTTGGGCACTCTGTAAAGCGCCACTGTTAACTCAAGGTAGCATGTGACATTGTATAGCAAAAGTCATACCACCTTACTCTTTCCATCAAATGAAATTATGGGTAAGAATGTGGATTTTGACCAACAACCCCTTAATAACCTTGAAACATACTGCAGGATCTTCCACTTCTCTTGTGTGGTTTTATGCTGACACTTACCACTAGGTGTGAGATGTATTGGCAGATTGTGGGAATAATGACAAAGACCATAATAAGCATTACTGCATACATATTTAGCCTATGTTGAGACTAAAAGCGAAGACACATTGGCAGAGTTCAGGTGAAAGATTACTGGACTTAATTCTATGTGTAATTTAAATACATTTTAATAATAACATCTTTTATATATTTTTATTTATGATTTTGCAAGTGTTTTAACTTTTATAAGACACCGTGACTCCCAGTATTGGGGGAAAGTCAAGATATGAATGAACGAATGAATGAATTTGAGAAAGAACCTAGAACAATATGTTTGTTTGTTTGTTTGTTTACTGTATTTATAACCCACTCTTCAGCCCTAAAAGTTCTCAGAGCAGTTTAAAGATAATTATTCAGATGGTTCCCTGCCCTCAGGCTTCCAATCTTTTTTATGACACAAAAGGAGAAGGAAATGGTGGTGGGGAAGGGGATCAAGTTCAGTGGTTCTTCTCTCCATCTGAGACATGGGCCATGGCAGATGGACTGGAGGGAGGGCCCTTTTTCTTGCTCTGGCTAGCCCTGATGGACTTGGGCCTGCCTTTTCACTCCCAGGCTGGATGATGTCAGATGCCATGGAGGGAGGACTTTTCTTCTTTCATCGCTCTGAATCAGGATCTTCCCTATTTGGATGGACCTGCAGCAGTCACACAACCCCTGTTCCATTGCCTCTTCACTTCTCATTAAGCTGACTCCACATTTTCCCTTTTCAAATTTCACACCTTCATACTTGTTCCCACAGGACAGTCTTATGTGTGCTGTGTTATTTGTAGGTCTCTAACAAGTCACACTAGAATGTAATTGAGAGTCACATATTTGTACTCCTATCTCATTCAGAAGAGTTGAATGGTTCATTGTATCAAGATATGGTGAATGCAAACCTATATGGGGTGTGTGTGAAGAATCGAAGGACAAATTAGAGAACTAGTTTGAATGTTACAAGAAAAGGGGATGGGGTTGTAAGTGATATGGAAAGAGCATGAAAGTAGTGTGGTATATGTAATGATGCTACCAGTACAATAACTTGCTTTTTTTTTTTTTTTTTTTTTTGAGTAATTAAAGTATACCCATGTTACTTTGAAGCAAGGTAGCAGATAAAAGCAATGTTACTTTGTGGGTGTACTGTAATGAATGAATGTTTAGTTATTTTTAAGAGCATTTTAAGAAGGATTATGACAGAAAGTTTTCAAATTTTATTGTATTAACTTATCACTATTAAGGTCCCCACTTTAAAAACTAGCAGAAATTAATAGAAATGTTATGCATATTGCAACAAATAATGTAACAAGTTAACTTTTTCACAATGGTAGTGAATAACAGAAACAAGTGAAGTTGCTCCCAAACATTATAATGAGTAACAGATCCGGGACATGTGTATTTGTTATTTCTGTTGTATAACTGTACATATTATGGTGGTATTCATAAAGTTTTGTGAGACCCAAGATAATACTTATTGCAGCTGGTATCTATGGGTTCATACTCCACAACTTGAGGAATATAATTACTATTTTGATTTTCTTCTTTCAATAAGTAAGATTTCCAAAGCCATTCTGGATCCATGCTGAATACAGAAATAGCTGATTGATATAATTTTCAGCCTGCTTCCATATGTCTTATTTTTCCACTTTTCAGGACCACCTCTGGGCTGTAGTGAGTTAACAGTATGGAGAGCTGTCCAAAAGCGATTCACCATGTGACAAAAAATTTTTGGTTTCATTTCAGCATGTGAAAAAATGAGAATAAAAAGTATAGACTTCTGAATAATTTCTATGTGTGTGTAAAGAAAGGGCTGTGAATGGAAGATGGAGTTAATACAAAACAGGACCCTAAAATAAATACTAAAAAAGGTGGGAGTGGGAGACAAAACAAAATCAGTTAAGGGGGGGGGTAGGGAAGCATAAGGCAACCTACATAAGAATAACAATTTCTGTTTTCTCTCCCTGTATTCCAAGTGGAGGTGAGAGGCCACAAATCTTGTGCTTATTTGTTCTCTTTCTTGCTCCAGTAAAAACACCAGCCCTGGACAAGTGTCCTGCTTTTCTCCTTGAAAATCGGTTCATCTTATAAATGTATTTTCATTTCTTTCTTCTTTTTCTTTTAAAAAAATGATAAACACTGTCTCATACTGCAGAACTATTGCGAGCTTTTTCAGCATCTGAAATTGAGGTAGGTCATAGTTTCAGTGGGACCTCTCCAATATTTTATGTACAAATTCATCTATCAGGCTGTCATATTTAAGGCTTTTTGACAGTTCACTTTCTATGGATACCATTTAAAAAATCCTGAGAGTCATTTTCTTGGCTCATCAGACAACTTAGATTGCTCTGTGGAAGCCACAATAATGGGTCTACCCAGGGAAATGCACAGTACTACAGCCTTGCACTGCCTTTTTCATTCAGAAATGCACATTTTACAGTGCCAAATGAATATATAGGCTGTTTCATTTCAACGAGGTATTGCAGCTTCTTCATCCGTTACTAACAGCCAATATCAAAATAGTCTTTTGGGGTCCATTGGTGTTTGTTAGGAAGAGCCAGTCTTAGCAATTTTGAATAGGCCTGCTGAACAATGTTTTTCCAGTATTTGAGAAGTTGTTTCCTTTCTTTCAACACCTTTTTATGCAGCCTATCTAGCAAGCTTGTGAAAAAGGACTGAAGAGAAAAATCTGGCACGCCAAATTTGGAATTGCTTGTTATATATAATGTACAATGACTATCAATAACTATAGGCATGCTGGAAATCAGTTGCTGGAAGGACATTGTACATTTGCTCCAATCTTCTTTGCTCTGTTTTGTTTAGGGTATTGTAAAAGCTGCTGGGAACTATGGAAGATGTTCCAATGTACAAATGTCTATCTTTGTGTTTTAGGCACTAGCAACATATAACAGATACTATAATCTCTAAAATATCACAGTCTCCAAGATCAATAACATCATTCTGCTTTACCTGTGAGACCTTCTTATTTGTGTTGTTTTTTAAAGGTCAAGATTAAGCTATGATGAGATGATTTTCCAATATAATAGTCAAACCCTTATTGAAAATGTATTCTGTACTGTGCCTTTTCAAAGTCTTTGAGCAAATAGTAGGCTAAGGAAGGAAGAATGTGAAAAGTAAGGGCTTGGTAATATTATTGGTGAAGGAGAAACCTCAGTTCTGTCCCCAACCAATCAGAAGGGTATTTAATTCCTCGTTCATTACAATTTGCTAATACAGGCTTCATCAATAAATTTTCAGATTCTAGCAAAAGCAGGCAGATTCCCTCCCCCCCCCCAATCAAAAGGAGGTATGTTTCTCAAGGAGTATCCTCCTCAAGCTGTTGAATTCCATGGTAAGGGTCATATATTCTATGTTGTGTGACTGACTACATATGGCTTATGGGCTGTAATTATGGTACAATTTGTAGAGATGGATGGAAGCAAATTTTATTTTTAAAGATAGTTTTAAGGGGGGATTCATACTTATTTTTTTGGGGGGGGATTTGTATTCTTGCGACATTTTCCATTTCTGAACCTTTTCATGGTATTTTAACCCTGTTGCCATTCACACTTGCCACCATTTCAGTTTAAAATGGAGGCGCCTCCATTTCTGGGAATGATGCAGCATGTTCGAAAGCAATTTAATAGCTTACTCACACTGCCAAAGATGCATATCATTGCAGCTCTTTCAAAATGATGTGCTTAAGAACCTGTTGTCAAATACACCAGGCTAAGCTGGTTTTCTAAAAACTGCCCCCCCCCTCCAAACTGCACAGAGTACAGTCAGGACAAGTCTAAACGCCATGGATTCACACCAAGTTATTTTCGTAATGTGAATGGGGCCTGGGAATACTTTGTTTTTCACAGGATGTGGAAGTTCACCAAAGAAAAAAGTGAGCCAAATCATTTGAAGATGTTCCCCAATGATATATAAGTGTCTCCAATGATATAGAAATGACATAGCCAGGGGCAGGAGGTTTGAGGGATCTGGACCCCCCCCCCTTCCAAAGCTGAGCTGGAATATAATGAATGGCGCATGTGCTCATGGTGTGTGCGTGCTGCCACGCTCAAGCCCTCCTTCCCAAAATCCTGGCTGTGTCCTTGTATGTGTGGGTGATAGAATTCTCTCAGCTGTATGAGCAACATTCTAAATTCAACCATTAGAACATATCTACAGTGTATATCAGTTTGATGCTACTTTGCCAGGGTTCTATGTATGAAACTCTGGGATTTGTAATTTGATAGGTACTCACAATTCTTTGCTATAAAGTGCTATGACGTTCACTCTTCTGAAATATTGCACTAGAGCTCTCTAGATTAATAAAGTGGTATCAAACTACTAGAACTGTGTAGTGCTTTTAGTCCACCTAGAGCAGTGATCCCCAAACAGTTCTGGGCTGCTTCTTCCTTTCCTCTTGAGCAACAAGCCTATCACCACCCACAATACCTATTTCTTGATATTAGATCTACTGTTCTACTGCAAATTCAAAATAACCAATCTTGGTTGCTGCTCCTTTGAATAACCTTAGGAGCAGCAACTGAGCAGGTGGATGAGCAGAGACCATGAAGCCTCTTGCCCATTCCAGCCATGGAGAAAGGCTGGTGCAGGCAAGAAACTTCTTGGTTGATGCCTGACTGCTGCTTGGTTACTGCTCCCTTTGCACCAGGTCACCCTGGAGCATCAATCAAGCAGCTAGCTGAGTAGTGACTGAGAAGCTTCTCACCCATGTCAGCTTTGTAGCAAAGGGTAGTGTGGCCAAGAAGCTTCTTGGCTGCTGCTCAACTGACTCAGTTGCTGCTCCCAAGGTGACCAAGTGCAAAGGGAGAAGCTTCTCCCCAGTGAGGAAGGACTCTCTTCTTTGTTGGGGTGGAGAGGGGTACAGCCAGTGTATGTTGTGGGTTTACAGAGGCCACATGCTCTGGACTGGAGATTGGCATTGACAGGAAAAGGGAAAGATTTTAACTCTCTGGAGTTTGCCTCAGGAGTAGCACTGAGGCAAAGGACTCTTTCAGATTCAACCCCAGATACTCCTCCCCTACTTTTCCAGAGACATGACTTCCTCATATCACTTTAAGTGTTCCCCACCACCACCACCACAAACATTGTTTCTTGTAGTTTTTTGTGAGGTTTTCAGTCTATGAGTCCATGTTTTAGAAGAGTTTATTCCTGACATTTCTCCCAGCTGTCCAATGAAAGAAAGCAGGAGCAGCACAACAGCTCCAATCTGCCAGCCAAGTCCCAGCAAAGCTCAGAAAGCTTAAGCAGGATATCAAATTTGAAAGCTTCTTTTAGCTGCTGCTGATTCCCCACTGACACTTGCTCTAACCCCTTGCTCCAGTCAGTCACTCTATCCCAAAATGGCACCTCTCCAAGTCACAGAAATGATATCCTGCACCCAAGACTCATAAGAATTTCCTGCCATTACTAGTGAAAGATGTGGCTAAGGGAGTGAGCTCACGTGGGCAGGCAAAAGGTGGACTCCAGCACACAAAGTGACCAGTGAGGCTTAATGGTGGTTTTAAGGAACCCTAAAAAGAAGTTTCATACAACTCTCATCCCCACCATGGCCCTAAAGGCTACTGATTCTGCTTGTCCTTCTTGCACACCAATAATTACCTAAAGCCCCCCACCTGCCCCCCCCCCCCCCCATTTCCTTCACAACCTCCCTGAATCTTTCCATGGGCAACATACCATCAATTTTGAGAATCACTGATCTAGAGCAAACCCACTGAATCAATGAAAATTAAAAAGCCAACACTTATATGGGTTATGTTCATTCAGTAGGTCTGCTCTAGCTCAAACCAATAATCAGCTTTAGATGTCAGTCAATATGAAATAAGGGAAGAAAGGAAGATGGACGTTCATTAAATAAACAAATAAATAGGGCAAAAAGCCTTGAAATATAAAAACAGGAGTCTTGGATTAGAACTAATGAAGAGAAATACCAGTCAAAAGTAAAAATATTTACCTTGTCAATGCAATGGGGAGGATAGATAATCCCAGTTTAAAAAAATAGATGACCAGGAAGATGAAGATGAAGAAGAAAGAGGCTAAGGCAGGTGCATAGTAGTGCCAAAGGGAATTTCCAATATGGTTATCATCAAATGTTTATTTCATGATGGTTCTCACTAGAGTTTGGATATTGGGGTTGTAATAAAAATCCAGACAAGGCCATGGCATAGAGTAACAACACCAGGGTTTCAAAAAAATAGGGGAAGGTTGTATGCAAAAGCATGTCCTTATGTGGTTCTTACAGCTTCTCCAGTTACTTTTGTTGTTCCTATCTGCAGTTTTCCATCTACTTCAAATTATTTCTGCAATTTCTTACATTTTCAGGACAAGGAAAGGGAGGTGAAGCTTCTGCTTCTGGGAATTATTTTGTGAACAAAACAGCAAGGCAATTTTTAGTCTTTTGTCTTCCCCTGAGAGGAGAGAATTTTTTTTTGCCATTTGTATTTCCAGCTGGCCTTCAGTAGTTACTGAAACCTGAAGAAAGATTTTATTGCCTTATTTCATCTTTCAAAGCCCTCTCTTACTCTCCATATAAACCATATTGATGCCATTTTCCATGAAGTGCACCCTAAATATATTTAACTAGGCATTAAATTTAGATTTAACAGGATAGTAACTGCCTCTTAAGTAAATACTCTGAGATAAGGAAATGTTTAGCCAGATTTAGCAGTTGTGTGGCAGATGCTAGTCAAATCACATAATTGTTAATTTATGAAAAAATATGTTTTCTTTATTCCACTCTTGTGTAATTAACATATAATAACTCTTATTAACTGCAAATGAACAGCTCATATGATGCTATGGGAAGAGGTATGCACTTCTGCCTGATATAGTTGCCTGACAGACTTCATTCAACTTTTCCTAGCTATGAGTTTCTCCACAACTGAATAATAGAATCATAGAGTTGGAAGAGACTGCAAAGGCCATCCAGTTGACCCTCTGCCATGCAGGAATACTGAATCAAAGCAGCAATGACAGAAGACCATCCAGCCTCTGTTTAAAAACCTCAAAAGAAGACTCCACCACATACTGAAGCAGCATATAACACTGTCAAACACCTCTTACCAGCAGGAGGTGCTTCCTAATATTTAGGTGGAATCTCTTTTTCCTGTAGTTTGAATCTATTTCTCTGTGCCTAAAGCGAGGTACAGACTGCCAGAAAGAGGCGCATCCCTGGTGCCTCTCTTTGCTCCGCAGGAGCACCGCAACAACCAAATTGTGCAGCGCTCCTGTGTAACAAAAAAGGAGTTCTGGGAAGTGGCTCCTTTTTGCGGTGCACTTCCACCACCCCAAAGTGCCAGTGACGGCATGGTGATGTTGCAGTTGCGCTGCCTCCAAACGGGGCAATGTCACCAGTACGCGCCACGTCTGGTGGGCATGCTGCAGCTGCGCCACCCTCATCAAGTGCGAGGGCTGCTGGGCATGTGGGCACTCTACCCACCAGGCAGCCCTTGCATGTGACAAGGGCGCCTCAAAGGCCCATCTGTTCCGGGCCTTAGTCTCTGGAGGAGCAGAACACAAGCTTTCTCAGTCTTCAACACAACATGCTTTCAAACATTTAAACATAGCTATCATGTCATTTCTCTTCTGTTTCTCCATATTCAATTCTGAGGGCAGGCTGTTGTCCTGAGTACAGATTATACATCAGGGCTGTCATTTCTTTGACAGCATCCCATAGCTTTTCATGATCTATGCAGACAAATGCTTTGCTGTAGTCAATAAAACACATGCAGAGGTTTTTTTTTTATTATTTCTTGATATACTCCATTATGCATTGCATGTTTACTATGTGAGTCCAAGTGTTTCTTCCTTTCCTGAATCCAGCTTGCACCTCTGGGATTTCCCTCTCCATATGGAAGGATTCTTCACTACAGAATTCTTTGTTGCAGAATTGTGAGCATGACTTTGCTTGGGAAATTAATGTAATAGTCCTGTAGTTTATGCAATCGTCTGTGTCTTCTTTTTTTGGATAGCAATGTATATTGATCACTTCCAATTTGTGGGCCACCGATCTGTTTTCTTATATATTGACATTTTATGTTAGTTAGATCTGTATTTGATTTTGTATCTGTGAATTGTAGCAGTTCTGTTGGTATGTCATCTGTTAATGGTGATTTATTATTCCCAATTGCTTTGAGTGTGGCTTTCACTTTGCTTTCCAAAACTTGGGGTTCATCTTTGTAAGTTCCTTCTTCCCATGTGTTATATTACTCTTCTGATCTTAGAGCGTCCACACCCATGGTTTAAATTTCTCTTTGAATTCTCAGATCTTGTAGAAGAGGTCTCTTACACTTCCTTTTTTGTTGTCAGCTTCTATTTCTCTCCATTGGTTGTTGTAGAGAAACAATTTTATCATTGTGTACTTATTGTTGGGCAATATTATTCTTGGTTCTGATTGTGTCCCTGTCTCCCTTTTCCTTTGCTACTTTCCTTTTTTTAACTGCTTGAAGTATTTTGTCTGTCATTGTAACTTCTTCTTCATTCTGGCCATAGATATTGTCTTTCTGCATTCCTCTTTAACTACCCCTTTTGAGCTACTACTCCTAATTTGATATCATGTGCAAATTTGTTAAGCATGTCCTCTATTCCATCATCCAAGTCATTTATAAAGATGTTTAATAGCACTAGAACCAGGACAGAGCCCTGTGGCACCCCATTAGTTACTTCTCTCAAGGATGAAGAAGAGCCATTGGTGACTAGCATCCTTTGGGCTCAGTTAGTCAAACAATTACAAATCCACCTAATAATAGCATTGTCTAGCCCAGATTTTACTAGGGGTTTTTTTTTTGTTCTTTTGTTGTTGTTGTTGTTGTTGTTGTTGTTGTTGTTTTTCTTTCTTTCTTTCTTTTTTTTTTTTTTGAAATAATTTATATGTGGGACCTTGTCAAAGGCCATTCAGAAATCAACATACTCTACATCCACAGCTTTCTCTTCATCTACTAAACTGGTGATTTTATTTTATTTTAATAAAAAGAGAGAGAGAGTTAAGATTAGTCTGGTTTTTGAGAAATCCACATTAACTTTTAATGAAAATGGCACTCCTTTCTAAATGCTTACAGACTATCTGTTTCATGATCTGTTCTAGAATCATTCCTGGTTGTCAGGCTGACTGGCCAGTAATTATTTGGGTCCTTTTTGCTTCCCCTTTTTGAAAATGGGGTCAACATTTACCGTCCTTTAGGGACCTCTCCTGTTCTCTAGGAATTCTTAAAGACTATTGCCAGTGGCTCTGAGATTACTTCTGCCAGTTCTTTTAATATCCTCAGATGTAGTTCCCCTGGCCCTGGAGACTTGAATTTGTTTAGAGTAACAGGGTATTCCTGTACTACCTCTCCACCTATTCTGTGCTGCATTTCCATTCTCCGCAGGCTGAGCACTGTTATCCTTTTGGGAGAAGACTGAGGCAAAGCAGGTGATCAGCAATTCTGCCTTTTCTCTGTCCTGTTAGTATTTTACTATCCTTTCCATGCAATGGCAATCATGTTTCCTTGCTCATCATTTTGTTACTAACATGGTTTTTAAAAAAGCTCTTTTTATTGTTTTTAATCTCTCTAGGAAGACTGAGCTTGTTCTGCACTGTAGTTTTTCTGACTTTCTACCTAGATGTGTTTGTCTATTTGTCTGAATTCCACTTTGGTGATTTCTCTCTCTTTTCATTTCTTGTATATGTCTCTTTTACCTCTGAGCTTAATTGAAACTTCTTTAGATATACCTCCTGGTTTCTTTAAACATCTCCCATTTTTCCTCCTCACTGGCACTGTTTGAAATAGTTCCTTCAGTATCTTACTTTTAAGAAACTCATATCCATCATGATATATTTTAGTATTCCTTACCACAGGATCACACCCAGTATTCCTTCATTATCTCACTTTTAAGAAACTCATATTCAGCATGAACTCTCTTATATTTTAGTATTTCCAATATTTCCTTAAATTTACTGAAATCAGCTTTCTTAAAGTCTAGAATTCATGTCTAATTACACTTGGCTTCTTGTTTCCACTGCATAACAAACTCCAGAAGGACATGGCTACTCCCTCCTAAGGACCCCCCCCCCCCAGCCCCATTAGTCAGGTCATCCCTGTTTGTTAGGATTATATCTAAAATAGCTTATTCCTTTGTTTCTTCTTCCAGCTTCTGGACTTTGTAATTGTCTGCAAGGAAAGTGAGGAATATGTTGAACCTTACATCCATGGTAGAATTTTACTTGTAACAAATATCAGGATTGTTGAAATCTTCCTTTACTACTACATCTCTCCATAGTGATGCTGTCAAGGTCACCTTGGATAACAGAAGAAAAAGTTTCATTATCAAATAACATATCAATGCATAGAGCTCTCCATGGTATGAACCAATTTTCAGAAGTGCCTCTCCTTTCTACAAGAAGACAACACCTTGGAAAAAAGAAATTTCTCAGCATTCTGGTATATTTTGATGTCAACAGATAAGTTAGAGGATGGCAATTGCAAACCTCTTCTGAAGAAACTTGCCAAGATAACCCTATATTAGGGTTGCCAAAAATCAGAAACAACGTGAAGGCAAACCACACATAGAGAGAGATATATGTAACAAATACTGGCGTGTCAGTTTCCTTTGAGTGCATGGGAGAAAAGGGCTGTATAAAGATGGTGGTGGGGACCTCATTCTGATATAATCTCATTTAGAATTATTGTGGAAAACTTCCTTTAAAACTCCACATTCAAAAATAGGGTTTCCAACACACAAAATTATTAAAATGACTAGTAAGACATTAAATACATGTCATTAGGGGAAACTGATATAAGGCTAAACAGACAGATATTTACAACATCTCCCTGTTAATAAAACTGGCCTCTATTCTGCATTACAAAAGGATTTGACTAACTCTACTGTGTACATACTCCTAAACCAAAAAGACTACAATCCAATCCAGCAAGGGATCACTGCAGGCAGAAATAGACTTAAGCCTGTACAGCAAACACAGATGTGCATTTGCATCCACATGGCTATGTTCATCTGGGCTTTAGTTGCCTGTATGTGTCTATAGACCTAAGTGTGAACTTTTCATCATCCAGGTCTAACAACTGTTGTATGTGACTAAAGCTAAATCAGAGACATTGTATCTCTTATAATCTAGAACTAACATAACAAAAACACTGCATATTAAGAACCTAATGCTTAAATGTAACAATGTGATGAAACAACTGTGTGTCACCAGCAATCATATTATATTGTTTATACTTCAGCAATGTTGCAAGTGTACACATAAACAACTAAAGTTTTCATCCTCATACATGGTGCAGTGGTTAAGATGATGGGCTGGGACTTAAAAAAATCCAGATACAAATCCCCACTAAGCCATGACATTTACTGGTTAATCTTTGGCCAGTGACTCTCTCCCATCCTAGGATGTTTCATGGGATTGCCATATGGAGTAAGTGGGGAAAGAATGATCCACACACACCACCCTGAACTCATTAGACAGATGCTGGATATAACTGTTAACTAATGAAGAAACTAAACATATACTGCATGTTGAATTTTAATATATATCTCTGTCTCCAGTATCTGGAAGCAGGAGTAGAAATGGGATTTTTGGAAACTTAAACAATCACTCTTCCCATTAATTCTTTCCAACAGCACATTTTGTTATTCTGGTTATAGTCCAGTTCTAGGCACTGACACTCTTCCTGTTAACATAGCATGGCTGTCTCATATATGTGAGCAGCATAAGGAAAGAAGGAGGATGTCAGGACTGATTGAGCCATCATTACAGGCTGCCTGTTCCTCCTCCCCCATTTCATTGCTTAATTAAGCTCCCTCCTTGCACAGCGATGCCAATGGTGCATGAGTGGTGCTGTGAATGCTCTGTGGGTCAAGTTGGCGAAGCTGCTGCAAGGATCTGGGGCTCAGCTGCCAGTGCTGGCATTTGGGGAGGACAGACTAAGCATTCACACTTCAAGCAACTCAATGCTATCATTGTCTCCACTCCAATTAGACCCTCACAGACCAGGGGGCACAGAAGAAAGAGAGTGAGCGCAAGAGGAAGGGCTGGGCTGAGGGTGCGATGGAGAATGTTTTATCTGGGGAAGGAAAATACAAGAGGAAGAAAGGAGCAATATCTGAGACTGAAATGCTAATTGCCCAGAAGAATGTTCCCCTCTTCATCAAAGGACCTAATGATTTTAGACTTCTCTGTCAAATATTTGGTGGTTTATTTTTTTAAAATCCCTTTAGGGTTTTCTTTTCCTAATCACCCCCTCCCCTTTTTATTTTTTTGCCTTCTACTTGCTGTCTCCTTTCCTCTTTCTCATTTCTTAGATAATTTTTCCCCTTCATTAAACTTTGAAGATATTACAATAAATGAAAGTATTCAAATACAGAGATAACACTGTGATTACATTTCAGGATGATTTTTCTGGTGCTTATTAATGGCAGCATAAAGAACAACCTCAAGTTGAATGCAGTAATACTAGACCAGTGGGGTTGGGCTCTGGGGAAAGAAAGTGAAAAAATGATGCAAGCCAATTTGGGATGCAGTGGAAAGGTGAGATTTCAACAAGATGGAAATTTAGGGGCTGTGCAGACCAGCAGTTTGGGCTGGCCCTGAAGGGGTGGCCTGCAGCCACCCCTTTTAAAGCTAGACTGGGGCTGCACAACTGACGTGCATGCCCAATCTGGCCTTTTCAGGGCCTGAAAAGGAGGTACAAAAAGTGTCTCCTTTTTACCCCCTGGAAATAGCACATTAGCTGTATCAGTGCTCCTTTGGTATTTCTCCTTTGGTGCTGCATCGTGTGAATGCAGTGCCAGAGGAGTGCTGTGAAGCCTTGTGTGTCATGCCATGCAGTGCGTGCCATCGCGCCACCCTGGGGGCAGAGCCGGGGCATGCATCATGTAGATGTTATGCCCCGACTCTGCCCCCCAACCCAGCCCAAACTGCCAGTCTGCACAGCTCCTGAGTGAGAATCAGTTTTCAAGTTTTATGTTCAATTGCTACTTTGGACTCTTCTGAAATTCTTTTGTCATTTTGTACAGTGAAGCCAAGGCTTGCAGAGCTGAACCACCAGGGGATTTTGATTGTTAGGAACACTGACATAATCTGCCACTTGCCTCCCTGTTCTCTCTGTGTTTAGCTGTGATTCATACCATAGGTGGGAAGTAAAGGGTTTCCCAATCAATAATATGCAACTGTGAGCCTTGTTGTTGTGGTGGTGTGCTTTCAAGATGTATACAAGTTATCATGACTCTGTCACAGGGTTTTCTTGGCAAGATTTCTTCAGAGGGAGTTTGTCTTTGCCCAAGTGGGTTTCCATTGGGTGGGGCAGGGATTCAAATCCTGGACTCCAGAGTCATAGTTGAACATGGAAAACCACTAAAGTACACTGCTTTCAAGTGTGAGCTCTCTGTTGTAATGTAACATATTTGAGCATGGCTTGGCCTTGAACAGGCAATTAAGACCCATTAGCAAAATTTACAAAAAGGTGCATTAGAAAAAAAAATTACAAAAATACCTGCTAAGTACAAAATACATACTAAATGGTTTGTTGGCATGGATCACAGCACTGCCTGTATTTTTGGATTGCCCTTGAAGCATGGATGTAGGACTGTAAGCTTAAAGTCCTGTGTTTTCAAATTTACCTGTCCTTTGAGCCCATACAGACAGGCCAAAATAAAGCTGCTTCGGGTCACTTTGGAGGTATGCTGTTTAAATGATGCATACGTCCTAAGAATCCAGAAGCCTCGCCAAAGTCACGCTCCAGTCCTAAGGACTGGCACACAGCTTTGGTGCAGCTTCTGGCCTCTTAAGATGCATGTGTCTTTTAAACAGCATACCTCCAAAGTGACCTGAAGCAGCTTTATTTTGGCCTGTCTGTATGGGCCCCAAATTTAGTCTGCCTCCTATGAAGCAAGAGTCAGGGATTATGGGCTCTCCAGTGTGTTGGCCTGTAAAATAGCTGCAGCACCAAAGTACCCATTACACAGAGTGAACTAATAATCCAAGACAGTAACATTTCTGTTGTGGTGGTGGTGTGCTTTCATGTCATTTCTGACTTATGACAACCCTAAGTCAAACCTATCTCAGGATTTTCTCAGCAGAATTTGTTCAGAGGGATTTTGCCACTCTTGCCTTCCTCAGAGGCTGAGAGAGTGTGAATTACCTAAGGTCACCCAGTATATTTCCCTGATCAAGTGGGAATTCAAACTCTGGTCTCCCATTGTCCTAGTCCAACAGTGAAAGCACTATGCCATGCTAGCTCTTTGTAGTATTTTGGACTGTACTATTTTCAGATTGTAGATTATTGGACTGTATATCTAAGCATTTCTTTATATTAAATCACACATGCACACACATTGTAAGGAGGGATGGTGCTCACATCTTTCCTCTCTGATATGAGAGCAGGAAAGTTTTGTTTTGCTTTGTAGACAAATGTGTTAATGAACACCACTCATTTACAGTCTGATACCTCATTCTCAGCAGTGTGTGTGTGTATTGCTGAGCTGTGGTGCACATGCTGCACTGCACATAAGAATAAGACAATTCATGAGCATTAACAGAGTGGAGCAAATTAAGGGTCAATTTCATGAGACAAAAGTACTGTTCAAACATTCCCTTGAGTAAAACTGGACACCTCCAGGTAGAAATGGATGTCTGGAGTTTACACCATCTGATCTTCCTATGTTCCAGCTTCCTATTTACATGCAGATTTTTGGGAACACATGAGCAAATAATAGTCCCATGTGTGAGATTCAGACCTCATTTTTTTTTCCAGATTATGAGTTGCACATGTAATAGTCCATGTACATTCAGTGTTACATGCAAGCTCATAAGTGAAAGCCATGAACTGGGCTTGCAGCATCCCCCCTCACTTTTTCCAAAATGAGCACTGGGGGTGCATCTACACTGTACAAATAATGCAGTTGACACCACTTTAACTGCCATGGCTCCATCCTACAGTATATTAGAATTTGTAGTTTCATGAGGCACCAGCACTCTTTGACAGAGAAGGCTAAAGACCCTGTAAAACTACAGATCCAAGGATTCCATAGCATGGAGCTACAGCACTTAAAGTGATGTCAACAACAGAACAATACACAAATTAATATGGAATTTCTTCCCTACCCAGGGTCACACAGTGTGTGTGTGTGTGAGTGTGTGTGTGTGTGTACTCTATGCCACCTTCTCTGAAGATGCCAGCCACAGATGCTGGCAAAACGTCAGGAATAAACTCTTCTAGAACTTGGCTACATAGCCCGAAAAACCCACAAAAAACTATGATGTTAAAACTGTATTTCATTTCTAGACTGTAGATGCACCTTGGGTTGATATAGCATGTCATGGTTGCCATCCCCCCCCCCCCCCCCCCGTTCACATTGTCATCTCCTTTTCACTTATGGACCCCCTTATCTTGACCTGACTCATACACTTCAAGTAGGCCCTACCAGTTTGGCACATAAATTGTTACAAACCACTGTTAACCCTGTGGTAGTTGGACAACCTCTCAGTCACCAAGTGCCTCACAAAACTTGTGGCAAACTGGGTGAAACCATGTGAGCCCCCTGACTGTGGCGATGGTGATATTTCCTTCTAATATATTTATTTTTAATGGGATTTCTATCCTGCCTTTCTCTCAGAATGGGATTCAAAGGTGTCTTCCAATCATTTAAAATGACAGAACTAAAACATGGATTAGGAGAGCCAGCCTGTGGCACAGTGGTTTTTGGTGTTGGGACAACAACTCTGGAGAACAGGGTTTGAGTCCTGCCTCGGCCATGGAAACCCACTGGTGACCTTGGGTGAGTCACACTCTCTCAGCCTCAGGGGAGAGGGACGGCAGGGACAGGGTGACCAGACGTCCTAATCATGAAGGAGGTCAAGACATGCAGGATGTTCAAGAAAAAAATGTAGGGCATGACCAAACAAAAGTTCAACACTCCCATACTCCAAATGAGAGACATTTTGGAATCCCCCCTGGACAGAAATGTTGGGCCAGTCTTGGAAAAGGAGGACCTCTGGGTCACTCTGGGCAGTAGCTTTGGATGTGCCTCGTCCCCATTTTCCCTCCCTTTTCCTCACAGCCAACAAGGCCCTCTTTTCTTTTCTTCTTTCCTTTTTGGAGAGGGAGAGAGCAAAGGAGGCCAAGAAATGTAGGACAGTCATGGCGGGGGGGGGGGGACAAAACGTAGGACATGACTAAGTAGGACACAACTTTTATTCCATTAGGAAGGGATTACAGGTTGTATTTTGTACTGATGTATTTTATTGCACTTTCTGTCCGTGGCTATGTTTTACCATTTTGTTACGTTTTCACGTATTATAAGCCGCCTCACTCCTGCAGGAGAAGCGGGGTAGAAATAAAAGTTCTATTCTATTCCATCCTATGACCAAAGAAGAGCAAAACCCCGTTCCTCTCAATATAAACCCATTTGTCTTGTAGTCCTGCTCCAATGGGAGGACATTTTGGAGGGAAGGCTGCCCTGGAGGACGTTGTCCTGGAAAAGGAGGACCCTGGGCAGCGAGGGGGGGAGGCATGGCGCAGGGGGCTCCACAAAGAAGCTGTTGTCCTGACAACCCGAGGGGGGGGCAGTGTGTGTGTTGTGTGAGTTTGTGTTGAGGCGAGGGAGCACAAAAGGGGAGAGCCCTGAAGGGACTGATGGAGAAGGAGCTACACCTGAGTCGAGCCCCACTTCCCCTCCTCCAGGGCTGAGGCGCTCTCCCTCCCTCCTTCTCTCTCTCTCTCTCTCTTTCATTCTTCCTTTCTCCCTCCTCCTCCCCTCCGCCTGGGAAAGTGGGTTAGGAAGGGAGCCCAGCCTTCAGAGACTTGCTCAGCAGCTCGCTTCAGCAGGAGGCGGAGGAGGAGGAGGAGGAGGAGGCAGCAAAGCCAACAAACTCCCCGCCTTTGAGGGGGGTCTCCTTGGCCCTTGGGGCGCTCTTTTGGACTTCTTCTCCGTTTCTTTCTCGCCCTCAGCTTGGGACTCCTGGTCCTCCTCCTCCTCCTCCTTTTTGTGGCCCTTTCCCTCTCTTCTCGGCTTTTTCTCCCGCCTTTTCCTCCGCCGGGGAAGGAGCTGAGGCGGTGGAGGGGGTCGAGCTCCAGTCTCCTAAGAACCGCAATAGCAACGGGGAAAGAAGGATCATATATATAAGGACTTTCGAGCTCTCCAGTCCAGTGCTGGAGGAAGAGAGGGAAGGAAGGAAGGAAGGAAGGAAGGAAGGAAGGAAAAAAGAAGAAGGGGGAAAGCAAAGCCAGAGGAGAGCTCTTCCCAGCGCCAGGGACGGAGTTGTGGGGGCATTTTTAGCCACCGCTTTGCTGGCTTCCCGCTTCTTCTTGGTCTTGGAAGAGCCCGGTCCCCGAGAGAGAGAGAGCGAGCGAGCGAGGGGCCAGTGCCGCCTGCCTGCCTTCCTTCTCTCTTTGCCTCCTTGGCCCCGCGGTGCAGCCATGCTCGGAAGGGCTCAGGCGGAGGGGAGCCAGGTCCCTTTGGTCCTACTCAGACTGCTCTGCCTTCTCCCCACAGGGCTGCCGGTCCGCAGCGTGGATTATAACCGAGGCACCGACAACATCACCGTCCGGCAGGGAGACACCGCCATCCTCAGGTAAGGGCCGCCGGGGACGCCAACCTTCTGGCCTTTCTCTTGCTGGGGGGGTGGGGGTGGTTGTTGTTGTTGTTCTTCTTCTTCTTCCAGGGTCCTCAGCGCTGGAGGCATCCGGGGTTGCCTTTTGTGATGGGACGGGGCAGGGGCAGGGTGAGCAGATGTCCTCGCCTCCAAAATGGAGGACAGTCCGGGGGGAAAATGGACCGAAGACCAGCTGAAATAATCCGGTTCGGCACCGTTCAAGCGGTGCTCCCAAACCGGATTATTTCCCCAGTCTGGATGCTGCGCTAGATAAATACACATTCTTGCTCCTTTACCCTGCTCAAATTGGAGGACCTTTGGGGGGGGATGTAGGACATGGCCAAATAAAAGCTCCAAACTCCCATGCCAATGTCAGTCCATGCTTCTTTGCCCGAATTTCTCCCGGACAGAAGGTGGAAATGGAGGACGGGTCCTGGGAAAGGAGGACGTCTGGTTCCCCTGGAATACTCCTTTAGGGGTATTCAGGGTTCATCCCGTCCACAAAAGCTTCAAGTAGAGGAGCCCTCTCCCTAGGTTCAAACTAACCCCACAAAGACCAGTTAATCCAAACCAGTCTTGCCTTTCCGATCCTCGAGTAACGGTCTGGTAACGTTTGGGGGAAAACGAAAGGCCCCCTCGGTCAGTTTATGGCGAGTCTGAATTTCTAGCCAGCTCCAAGATCTAACAGCCAGAGTTGCCCATCTCCCCAAAAGCAGTTGGGATGGAGCCCTCCAGCAAGAACTCCAGGGTTTTTATGGCTGAGGGGCTGGTGGTTCTCTCCATCTCTGCCACTTCAGTTCCAGAAGCAGCAAGAAGATAAGAAGCGTGCCACTTGCCCCTTATTGACCGCGGGGACACGGCAAATGCATTTAGTAGCAAGAGAAAGAAAGTATCTACTTCTTTCTCCAGCCCACAGAGGCATTGTAGCTAAAAGGCTAGTCCTTAGAGAAAGGAGCCCTGGAAATGTGTGTTTATCTGGCTCCCCCTCTTTTCCTATTTTCCTCCTCCTCCAGATACTCGGGCATATACTGAGCAGGTGGTTTTCTTGCCCTTTTGGTCTGTGTTTTGTAACAAAACTGTCAAATTGTTGACTCTTCGGGTGTTTCTGACTTGAGAACTGTTGGACAGTTTGAAGTGGGTCTCTTCATTGGAAAAGTACCCCAGTTTGTTTTGGGTGATTTATTTGAGTTGTATCTTTTCTTGACCCCCCCTCCCCTTGTTGTTGTTGTTGGTGGTGGTGGTGGTTTCCTTGCTTAGTCTTGAAGGAGTAGTAGTGTGTTTTGTGGACGTATGTGTGATTTGGGGGGGTTGGCAGAGATGGGGATGCCACACGCCTGAAAAGAGTTTTGATTTGGGCTGCCTTTTCCAAAACTGGGTTTGCACTAAGCCTCGCCTGCTTCAGTGTATGAATGAAACCTCTCTCCCATCCATTTCAATAAAACTATTTGTTCTCTCACAAGATGCTACCTTTAAAATACCATAATAGTTCCTATGGAAATTGTTCCCTGTATGTGCAGGTGCATGCCCACATGTGTTCATTCTGCATACTGTTGTACTAAAACTACAGGACATGACTTAGAATAAGTGTGTAAGCCATGGAAACAGCTGATGGTGCACAACCCTCAAGCATCCAGAGAGCAGTTCCTTGGCAAAGCTAATGACAGCAGCAAAGTTCTCTCTCTCTCTTTCTCTCTCTCTCATTTGTCCTGGTAACTACTAGATGCTGCCCTGAACTCTGAAACACAATCCCCAATGATATTTCCTCTCCCTCTTTGTTTAATGATTGGAGGCGTGTTCCTGAATTCCTATTAATGGGGGTTGGCTCCTTTACTTGTGACTCTCAGCTCTTCATTTTCTCCAAAGATGCTGGATGCAGGAAGATAGAGCACTGTATATTATCTTTATTTTTCATTTTGCAAGCACCCGATTATGTTAGGCAGGGGGATTCAGTAAACAAAACTGAGGAAAGTGTGTGAATCTCTTCCCCCGTCCTATATCTCATGAACTGCAGACTGTTCTGATCCTGGACTATCCTTTCAGCAGGATCTTTTCCCCAGCTCTCCAGACTTGTTAACTTGCATGTAAGGTTTATCCACATGGAGTAATAGGATTTACTGAGTAATTCATCTGCCTTGCTTTCCTGACAGAAAGCTTCAACCCAGCCAAAAACATCTAATAGTGGTGTTGCCTCTGACTCCTGAGTCCTCTTTCTGTCCTCCTGCCCTGTGGGGATTTGTGCCTTTGTTAACCCCTTTCAAGCATGGCTTCCCTATGATTACTTATCTACTTCCATTTTAAAAAAAGCATGGTACAGTAATTGTACTGGCTTGGCTTCTCCCTTTCCAGCATAGCACAGGAGGGAATATGCTCAGCTCCGCTATGTACATATGGCAGCAGCAAAGTCATTAAGCTCACTTACCTAGCTAGGGGTCATTGGATTTCTATTTCCCACTTAACCTTGCAGCCCTGGAGTTTGTCTAAAGATACCAGGTACTCCAAATGCCTTTGCTCTGAAGATATGTGTAGCTTGTGTGGAAGTGATGTAGAATGTGCATATCCAGATTCCATCTTTTTGTGTGAGATGCTAGAATGTGTATATGTGTGTGTGTGTATGTGTGTGTGTTTTAAGAATATATATTGGCATTTTGTGTAAGCTGGCCTCCAGGGGAGGGAAGAAAGGACGGAGTGGGCTAAAGAGAGAGAAGGGGGGGGGGATAGAGAATCAGACAGAGGAGGGGGAAGAGAGTCTATGCAGTTTATATTGGCATCCAGCAGAGAGAGACACTATGCAGAAAAAACGTATTACTTTCATCACATCAACTACTGTTAGACAAGTATGTGTAAACTTTCAAGCCCAACAGTTGAAATAAGATACTGTAACCAACTGAAGATACAGCTGTAGGAAACAGTTCCAACATAATGGATGCAAAAAGGACTGTATGTTTTATAGATCTGCCACCGACAGGAATTCAATTTAATTTATCTGTCTTTGTTGGGACTTTTGTACATGTTGCACATAAATGTACTCACTTAAAGCCAAAAAAAAAAGTGTCCACAGTCCATAAGTCCTGGTATTTTCAGCCTCCACAAATTTCTTGCTTATTTGCACAGCAGATATGGATGACTCTATGCATGGCTGCTGTGGCTAGGTCCTGTCTAGCTCTGCTCAGATGTTCATTTGTGAAGAAACTAATGTGGGAAAAGGGACGTCTGAGTTTCAGTCACTTCCCATTCTCCAGCCTCTATGTATTTCAGTCATATTTCTGCATGCACTCCATACCCTGGAAAATGAGGAATATTAATAATGTATATGGAAGCTACAGTTGTGAACATTTGCAGTCTTGTTCCTGTTGCATTTTGCAGAAATCCCACTGGCATTTTCATTCTGCCCCAGTTCCATATTGGGTTAAAAGCAGAAATTTGTAGATATTTGGTATCCCCCCCCAAATGTACACATGTTTTTGAGAACTTTGCCCTTAACTAAAGTTTTCTGTGTACGCTTTTCAGTGGCAATGCCGAAGTCCTCTGAGCACCATTGTAATCAGTGGTCATAAAGCTGGGCAGGCATTCTGTAATACAACAGAATGAAGGAGAACCAGAACCAGTCAGTGAAGGAGAAAGCAAAGCGAGCCATTCTGCCTAGGCAACATGCATTCAAAGAGCTTCACTATGCAAGGCATAGATCCTGATTGGTCCAGGATCCCACAAAGATGAAGCAGTTCCATGTTTCAAATGTGCAGATGGCAGACACTTATTGGTGGAGAAGGCAAAGCTTTCTCCAGAATGAATTTACACATTATTTGAATGAACATGGAGGCAATCTTAACACCCTTTATATTTAGAGTGGTTAACTTTGGATTGCATGGGGACCTGCTTTTCATTTCAGGACCCACTGTTCCAATCTCCAAGATATGCAAAAATAACACCACCAAAAATAAACCCAGAAGTAGCCAGAGGTTCACTTTTGTTTTTGTTTTGAGGGAGGGATGTTTGGGTGCCGGTGAGCCCTTTTTTAATTGTAAAACTGTACCAAAAACCTACAGATGTCGTCAGTTAATTTTTGGGGAGGAAAGTATTTCCCTACTCAGGAGGGGCAGCAGAGGGTTCTAGGCCTGTGAAAATAGCTATGGGGCATATGTGGCCCATGGGGCACAGTGTGCCCACCACTGATTTATAGCAGTCTTCAGTGAATTCAAACCAAAGACATATATCTGAACCTGCTTTGCTTTCCAGCTAATAATGTCCCTTGGTTGTAATTGGAGCTGTCCTAGGTTTTGCACTTCTTCCAAACACTTACCCTTCTGCATAGATTCCCAAAACTTACCCTTACATATTGGCATGCGATGAGACTGGAAGTTTCCACTTCTGAAGTGGTCACAGAAGTGCTAGGATTTGAAATTAGTTTGATCTCAATTGTTTTCCATCCCATAACCCATTTTAAAAAAACAACAGTAGCAACAACAACAGTCTTTCATGTTTGGATGTAATGGAGAACTGTAATCAGTTCAAGAAGAAGTCAAAACTTGCAGTTCCTCATGTGTGCATTTCCTCATAAGTAGAGGACTGGGGGTGGGGGTGGGGGGATGGGGACACGAGTGTCCAGGTTTTGTAGACTAATGAATATAATGGCAAGACATGGTTTAAATTTTGTCCAAACCAGTCCACAGATTTTATATTTCTTTTCAATCTATATATTCAATTTTATATTTTTTGTTTAGATTCCTGTGTTTGCCAGTGAAGCCAATAATATTTTTTCAGTGTTCTTTCAGGAATTTTCTTTTAGAAAAAAATATTAGTTCACTATTGTAGTAAATTTGTAAGTTTTTTTTCTCTCAGTTGAGGAAAATGTTACTGACATATGATGTGGAATGTCAAAATGAAGCGCAGATCTTTGGGAATCTTAAAAGAGTGTTATATATAAATGTGTGTATGTTTTAAACATGAGTTCATGGCATTGTTGTGTTACTGAATATAGATGTAGGGACAGAGAGTATATACATCCTCAATTATGCCCACCCACCTACATTTTTATACTAACAGTGCAAAGTATGAATTAATCTAATCTCATTAATTTTCCCTGGGTGAACTCAAGTTGGTGTTCCATTTGTGAATTTTGCATACCAAATTCATGGACGCTCTCTCCAAATTTGTCGTCATGCTGAATTTCATGAATATGCAATCTGTATTATGCAAACAGAGCTGAAATGAATGATACGAGGGCCACAAATAAAATTCCAGTAGAACACTTTGTGACAAATAGTGAAAACCAAGCCCAAGACAGGTGTTTTACAGACAATTAAATTTATGGTTTCCTCTAAAATTTTAATTACTCCATTGGTTATCCATAAAGGTATGATCTTGAGAATCAATAATCTGAATATTTGAAATATGTTATTTGTTTATTCTGTTTCCATGCACAGAGTGAAGGCTGCTTCATACAAAAGGTTTACTTTTTAGGTAACAGATACACAAGTATAAAATGTATGTGTAACAAACAGAAAGTTAATGTTTGCATTTCGCATGTCTTAAAATATCACTCATTTTTACATATACAGACCCTGAGGTTACCTGTATAAATTTCTGGACAAAAATAATAATCTCATGTTATATGTATAATATGAATTTCAACTTTCTGTCAATATGATAGAAGTAATCTATGAAGACACACAAAAGTAATATGAAGGATGCTGTCTTGAATAAAGCATTATGCCCTTCTGTTTTTATCCAGAACAGTGACAGAAATAGACACTACTTGGGACATGTTGGCCTTGTCTCTTTTAAGCATATCAGAACAATGGACAGTAACTGGATTATCAAGCAATGGTCTTATAACAAGGACCTGTGGTCATAAATGAAAGTTGGAATGGAAACAATCCTGTGGTACTCTCTGAAGGTGCCCAAGGGGCTATATAATGCTACAGGCCTGCTTTTCCTCAGGCAGAGAGAAAGAGAGATCTAGTGTGCTAGCAGAACATTTCACTGATGATGTTCTGTTGATAATAGGGACAATAATGGGATGTTTCAGGGAGGTGTTTGAGGCATCTCATAGATCCTGTGTCCCATCAGTTATAGTACCTAGAATGTATACTTATCTTAGAGATGACAAAGATATTTACCTTCTTCTGAGCTTAATAGCAGAAAATGAAATTTCCTCTGCACAGCAGAAATGTAATAATGTAAAACTACTTTGCCCCTGTTTTATACTGACTAGCATGAAACACAAGGGATTGCCCCCCCCCCCCCCCCCGCCCTTAGGATCCTGAATAACAGGAAAACAATGAGAAATACTTCTGACAGAAAACTTGTATTCAGTATGCACTCTAGGTATTTATTTTAGTTAGTACAGTTTGATCCAATAGATTATTTAAAGAAGGCAGAATAACAAACTGAACTGATAAAAGTGATGCTAACTTGAACCAATGATGATGTTTGAAGTCGAAGCTAAACTTGATGTTGATATTCCCGGGGTACACATTCAAAAGTGAATAGTATCAAAGGCAACATATACACACATTTGAATGTAAAAAAATCTATTCTTATAAAACTTAATCACAGTCATTCTGGGAGAAATGTGAGAGTTATCTACCGCTAGATCATTTCTTCCACTTGGGGACACAAAGGAGAAAGACTTTGGGGTTAATTGTATTTTCCCATTTCAGTGGGATTTATGGGAATCTAGTAATTTGATAGAAGGCACAGCTGATATTGAATTTCAAATCTGGGATGAGTACAATGCTAAAAACAAAATGTAAGCAGTTATATATATATATATATATATATATAACAGAAATATGTCAATCCTTAATCTGGATTAGAGATAAAACACAAATATTGCCCAGAGCAACTGTAATCAGAGAGTCAAGTCAACTGAATGTAAAAAATAAATACTCATATACTGTATACAGGATCAATATAATACCTTTGCTTTATTACATTAATAATGTAATGAAGTCTTCCCAAACAGGTTAGGCAAGAGGTCCGCTCTGTATAAAGTCTGTATAAAGTCTTATCTGGAGTCAGATTTTTTTCCTTACAATATTTGATGGGTCCTGATCTATATGCAGAATCAGAATGCAAGCAATTGGTAATGACTAGTTGTTTGTAGCAGTGGTGCCCCACACCAGAGTGTCACCTGGTTTGGGAAGCTGAGCTTTGGGGGTGGGGCTTTGGGGCAGAGCCAAAAGGGCCCACTCCCAACTCCCTGCCCCACATGGCTTTACTTCAGAATAAAGCTGTGCAGGGCAAGAACAAGGGAGAGCTGGGCCCTCTCCTTCTCCACCCCACATGGCTATACTCTAAAGTAAAGTAGCACAGGGCAGGGATGGTGGGGTGCCAGGTTTTCTTCCTCCCTGTCCCACATGGCTTTACTGTAATTTAAAGCTGGGATGGGAGGGGCGGGTCCTCTCCCTCCCCGGCTTGTGCTGTGGTGTGCAGCAGGGAGGTGGGAAGCACTCACCGGTGTCATCCCCCTTCAGTGGTGTTGCCTGAAGCCTTCCGAAGTCCCCACACCTCCCTAGTGACACTATTGGTTTGTAGACAATTCCTTTAACCAGCAATGTTAGCTAATTACATTTTGGTTCCAAATTAACAAAGGACATTTTCATGCATTTTGCTGTGTGACTGCAACTGTTTGGTTACATTTATTGTAATTGAGGTGTAAGAAGTATATCATAAGCTAATTTACTTTAATACAAGGTCTGTGAAAGGATTAATCTTTTGCAGCTGTATCTTTGCTCACAATACTAGCTGTGGCTTTTCTTTAAATAATATTGCTACTGTTTGGGCTGGTCTGATCCAACATATTTTGAAACATAGCTCTGCTTCCATAAGAACATAAAAAGGCTCAAAGCACCATCTAATTTGGCTTTCTGCTTTTCATAGTTTTAACCAAATGACTCTGGAAATCCCACAAATTGGGCATGAAGGTACTGGTCCCCTCCTGTTGTGGCTGGTCAGCATATAGGGTTTAGTGGCTTACTGCCTCTGTGTTCAGGTGTTCCATATGGCCATTGTGACCTTTGGTTGACTTTTCCTTCCAGATCCAGTGATCATTTGTGCCTAGATGAATGAGGAATTATTTACAATTACGTAGAGTTAACATAACATAGAATGTTATGTAGTATTACTTTTTTCCCCTCTTTTAAAAAGTAGGTTAGCACAAGGAGAGACAGAAATCTACAGTGCAGAGAAATGGTTAAGAGGAAAACTGTGTTCTTCTAATCTTTTAGACTTGCCATCTAGTGATTAGACTCGGCTTCCTGCTTTTTGACCTCCTGCTGGACCTGTCTGAAATTTGGTCCACCACAGCATTCTGTATCTTAAAGTGTCTAAAGAGGGCTGACTTTTTTCCTCATTTATCTGGTCTCTGCCACATCAGGTATATGTCTCCTCCATCAGTTACTGAAAAGAAACTGTGCTAAATACCCATTCCTCTTACAATTAGCAGCAGTTCAAGGGTTGAAAAAACATTTATCTGGGAGCTGATAGTGAGTTCAAATTAACTATCTTCGATTACACCATGAAAGCTGTTGAGTTATTAGAGAAGAGAGCATTTTGCTTATACAAGGTGTAGTTATAATTCTTCACGAAGAACAGTCATTCCTCCCTTTAGGCAACTGCTAAATCTGTTTGGGCTGCTGTGACTTGTGGGTGGAAGGTGACCCACAGAAACAATATTTGAGCAATCTTCCACTGAGCTATGCAGACACTCAAGCTACAAATTTGTTTAAAAAGAAAAAGAATGCCAATCATCTTTAGAGAGAAGAATAATGGGGTAGTAGTTAGAGTCTATTTGACAGTCTGGTACTTGATAAGAGTAGAATTCTCTTTCTCTATTGTTCTCCTCTGCCTTGGACTACAGTGGGCTCTTAGCATCCATTGGGATTTGGTTCCAGAACCCTCAGTGGATACCAAAAGCCATGGATGATGATGTCCCATTAAATACAATGGTGTAATAAAATAAAGCCCCTTATATAAAATAGCAAAATCAAGGTTTGCTTTTTGGAATTTATATATTTTTAAAAATTTCAACCCATACATGGATAAGGAATTCATGGATATGGAGAGCCAACTGTATAGTGGGACAGAAATGATAGATAAATACACAAAACATTATAAGGAGGTATTCCCATGTCAGCTACACAGCAGAGCAACATGTACTTCCCACTGGAGTAGCCAGTGACCAGGGTCACATTTATGTAGCATACTACTATCCCTGAGGTTCTGGAATGCTTACTGTCTCATTAGAGGAAAGGCAGGGAGGAGGGCATGGGAAATGATTCTAGGATGAGAGGGGGGCACCCCTCTTCCTACAAAATGTGGTGGAAGGAATGTAATATATACTAAAACCCCTCCTTCCCACCCACCCATTGTTTGCTAATTAAGAAAATTTGAGTCTGGCAGCAGGGAGGATCTTGTTGTCAGCTTGCCCTCACTTTTGGGGAAAGCAGAAGGGGGGAACAGATGGACATATTGGTTAGTCCACTTGATTTTTCCTTTTCATTCAATTGTTGTTGTCGCGTGCCTTCATTTCATTTCTGACTTATGGTGCCCCTAAGGACATGACATTTTCTCTGAGGAATTTGTTGAGAGGGGTTTTGTCCTTGCCTTCCCCTGAGGCTGAGAGCATGTGACTTGAACAAGGTCGTCCAGTGGGTTTGATGATCAAGTGGGGATTCAAACCCTGGTCTCCCAGTGTTCTAGTCCAGCACTCAAACCATGATACCATGCTGCCTCTATTCCACTCAGTATTTCTTCCTTTGTTCCATAGGCCCTCTGTGCCCTGCTCTCAAGTGTGGGCAGAAAGGGGTTGTGGAGAGATGGCAGCATTTAGCATCTTCCAGATGTTTCACATCAAGGAGGATCAGGGCATATTTTTTGCTTTTGTTTTAGTTGTAGGATTGCTATTAAACAAAATATCTGTGGAAGATGAGGAGGAAATCAAAATAAAGGGCAAAATCGGCTGTTCTAAGAATGAATGGCCAGCTTCTAATTTTAACAAAGATTAAAAATGTGAGGTAGAATATAATTGAGAAATTTCAGCCTAAAGGCATTCATTTTATGAAAGTTGCAAGTGTGCCTTCAAAGAACGGCTAGGATTAAATTTCCAGTAATAACATGAATGCAATGCCTTTTGGCCTTCAGATATTTTATTGATATTTTTGGAGCTGTGCATGTGGATAAAGCTTCTTCAAGCAGAACAGTAACATGGCATTAAAACAAAGTTTGTGTCCTGCACAATCCAGATAAAGGAAAATTGAGAGCTGCATAGATTATAGCTTTTATTAGCATACACTTTATAACAGGAAATGCAGTAGAGAGCATTTCATTAAAGATTGGCTATATACATGCTCAGGTTATAAAGCGGCTTAAATTTACTGACATGACTACAAAATAAAGGGCATTCTTATTTGAATGAAATAGGGGAGCCTCAAAACCAGGATTTTATCTATCATCAAAATTCAAGTACAACATTTTACCTAGCTCAGTAAGGATGTTTTCGTATTAAATGCTTGAGCTCTTACCTGTCTTCATGTGACTCAGTCACAGCACAATGCAATACTTTGGTGTGCAATACATTCTTGAGTTGAACTTGGGTTTGTGCAGGTGAGCTGGAGGGAACCCAGACATGACTCTTTCTATTGATTTAAAATTCAGGACCAGCTCACATATTATCTAAGGGATAGCTATGTTTACTATTAAATTAATGCTCACTGGGGAGCCGTGAAAAACTTAGCTCCCTCAGTTGTTTGTTGTTGTGTGCCTTAAAATAACTTCTGACTTACGGAGACCCTAAGGTGACCCTATCATGAGGTTTTGTTAGCAAGATTTGATCAGAGGAGGTTTGCCTTTGCCTTCTTCTGAAGCTAATAGAGTGTGACTTGCCTAAGGTCACTCAGTGGGTTTTCATGGCCGATCAGAGATTCGAAGCTTGGTGTCCAGAGTCCTAGTCCAACATGCAAACCATGATACAGTGGGCCCTTGGTATCTGCTGAGGGTTGGCTCTAGGACTCCCCTTCCCATGGATACCAAAATCCATAGATGTTCATGTCCCATCAACTACAATGGATAATAAAATGGTGTCCCTCTCATATAAAATGGCAAAATCAAGGTTTGGTTTTTAGAACTTATATATTTTTAAAATATTTTGAAGTCATGGATGCTTCAATCTGTGGATAAAAAATTTGTGGATACAGAGGGCCAGCTCCCTCTGTAAGAGGTAATAAAATGTATTTATAGCATTCACATTTTACATTGTTATCCTATATCTACATCTCAAAATTCTAAGGTATAATGTAACTTCTGCTATGCAGGAAAAATATGTATAACATGGTCATACATTCTGCATCTTTCATGTCATTATAAATTAAAGTTCCTCAACAGTGTTTCCAAATGCAGGATTGATACAATGTGGGTATTTGATTGATAGTGTTATTTTTTAATGTGTGTGTGTGTGTGTGTTAAAAGTGTGTGTAAGAATCAATCTGGATAGGTTCTAACAGGGACATACTATGTCACATGATTTCTAGCTGTTAAGCCCCTTGTCTCTTTATCAACTACCCCCTGCCCCAGTTTTTCTTTGAGGGACCTTCTTTTCTTCAGCTGGGTTTCAGAGGTAAAGAACCAGGGGATGAAAGAGAAACTGTGATGCAATGCTACTGAAATTCAGCAAACCAGTGACAAAGGGGAGGAAACCTTCTAGATGTTTTGAAACAGGGAATGTTGTTTACCATCGTATAATTCTATAGCTAGTACTCTGTAATAAGAGTGGTTGAAGATAGTACAGCTGAATGTATCATGCAGGAAAAGCCAAACCTCTGTGAATCTGCAGAACAAAAAACATTCACAAACATCTGACAAAACTACCACACACTTAGAAGTTTTTTCATATAATACCATACCCCAAAGCCCCTTGTGTGAAACCTCTTACAACATAGCTTATCAAAGTGCAGTGGGAAATACCTGTTTAGACACGGACAGAAGGAAAGAATAGGCATTTCTTATGTGATTTGGTTTGAATGCTGCAAGAGATAGCTAGATAGGTGTATGCAAATATTTATATTTTTATGTATATGCACACACACATATATGAGAGATGATGCTGGAGAGTACATGTAGTTTTGCTGATGGAACCTTATATACCTTTAATATAGTACTAAAACTCTTAGTATGTATTCCTGGGAAGATAAGATTATTCAAGATGTACAGCCCTAGCAGGAGAAAAATTTGTAAAATATATTTTCTAATGGAGGAGTTGAAAATAGTACCTGCCTGGAATCTGAAATATACGCACCCAAACTGTACACTTCCAGCAGCTTGTATAGGTGAGTTAACAAATCATAAGTGACAGTTGCATAGGAAAAGAACAAAAGAAGACTTTGCTGATTGATATATATGCAGCATTATAATACAAAATCTATAACTTATGTCAAAGAAAGTGAAGGAGGAGAAACTATGTCAGATTGTGTTGGTTCAACCTGCTCCCCTGAGCCTGCATACACACTTCAATTTGCTGCAAAGTACCATATGTTTCTCTACTTAGCTGGCATTAAAATTGATACAGCCATGCAAAGTACCCAAAGAGCATTTGAAACTATACCTCCAATACTTTATAGATGAATCCTGAGAACAAAAATGGTCTCAAATTAGTTTAGCTTATGCTTGCATCTCTGTTGGATCTCCCCCTTGACCTCAAGGAGTAATTTATTTGCAGAATAGAGGATCAGCAACACAAACACAGTAGGAGTGTAAGTCCTCACTTGTTTCATTCTTGTGCACAAGAATGAGAAACATTAAATTTCTTCTCCTCATCTATCCAAAAGCAAGATATTTACTAGTGCTCTCAACCACTGTTTTTACATTTGCAAAATTTGTACAAACTGTGGCACAGATATCATATATCATAAACTATGAAGTTTGCTGTCTTGTTACATGGACTTGTATAAATCAGAAACAGTGGGTGGGTTATTTGCATCTTTTTTCACCAACCATCTAGTCTTTCTGTGTTTCACAAAAGTGAAAGCTGTAGTTTTGTGCAGGGACTTTCTGCATAAATTACAAAAAAAAATTGACATAAAAAAGTCTTTTCTCATATTGGAAGTGAGAACTCTTACAGAGGCTGATGATTTTTGACAGGTTGTCTTAACATGTTGAGACAGCCTGTGTCATCAAGGATAAGAATATTCTTCATATCCCTAATGCACACACACCAGTCTATGTTATGTAATAATAAAAATCTGTGTGTCTATCTGCCTGTTTTCTTGATAGCTTTGTGTCTGTGAAACTTAAACCTAAACCCCCAATATCCGGTATAAATACATACATATACAGTTTTTTTCCACTGTAGACAGCTCATATAGTAAGGAAGTTCTTCCCAGTGTTTAGATGGAATATTTTTTTTTTTTTTTTGGTAGTTTTAATCAAAATACTTGCCAGTGTGGTGTAATGCTTTGAGTATTGGACTATGACTTTGGAGACCAGGGCTCAAATCCCACTTCAGACATGGAAACCCACTGAGTGATTCTGGGCAAATCATACTCCGCCTCAGAGGATGGCAATAACAACCCCCCTATGAAGAAACTTGCCAAGAAAACCCCATAATAGGTTTGGCTTAGGGTCACTATAAGGTAGAAATGAATTGAAAGCACACAATGACAACTAAAGAGCAGTTCAAACTGTAGGTTTTTCTCACTGGTAGATCAACACAGGTTCTCCTGTGTAAAGTAGCTTCCTGGTGGACATTGTTTGTTCTTGACTTCAAGTGTGTCTCCATAAAATGCTGCCTGAAATTTAAGACAGGGGAAAGAAAGTCCAAGTTACTGATGGAGGCAATGGGAGAAAAAAACAGTGAGCACTAAAAATAATGGAAGATACAGTTGCCATGTTGCGCAGTTGACTTCTAGCCATGTCACTTGCTTCCTGTTTACATGGTCTACCTTGACTACTCAGAATAATGTTATATCTGCACAGTGTAGTTACATCAGTTTTTATATTTTCACTATACAGTGCACTATCTGTCATAAAGGAATCCTTGAGTAGGTTTAGGTGAGAAAATAAAAAGGAACTCTGAAGAAGAATGGAACTGAAAATGAAATCAATTTCATTCTGTAATGAACACAATACCCAGAATATCTGAATGAACAGTTGTTCTGGAGAGAGCAAACCAAAAGAGAATTTTCAGTGCCTCAGCAAACCACAAAACCCAAGATTCCTGAGTGGGAAACCATAATTATTCAAGTGGCAAGAACCTCATTACTGTAATGCAGATTCCATTTTGAGGAGAAAAGGTGGAAAATAAAAGGGATCATGGGAATACACAAAACTCTTTAAAATGAAAGCTGTTCACCCCTTTGTATTAAATGTCAAAGAAGCTAAATCTCTTTTTTGTTTTGTTTTCTTTGTAAATATTCTGAACAGAAAATTAATGCTATCTGTCTGTCTTAGTCAAACCTTTCATGACATCCCACATGGCTTACACAATGAACAAAAAATATGCAAACATGGAAGTCCAGATCTGACTAACTAGAACATGGTAACTTTAAGAATGAACAAGTGAAAGATAATACCCTCCTAGTATCTGGGAAGGTAGAGAAGAAGAGAGGAAAGCAAAACTAGCAGAAAAGAGCAGGCACAAGGAGAGAAAAATGAGCAAGGAACAAAAAAGAATTTGAGACAGAAGAGAGAAATTTAAATTAAACCTACCAAATGCATTATCAGCTTCTAAAACCAGCTGAAAAACACATGGAGTAATTCTGTGGAATGGGGTGGAGAATGGGTGTTCTGCTTTTTCATCAAATAGTTTGTGTAAAAGTGCTCACACAGATTTGTGACCCATAGCACAATGATCTGCCTTCAACAATTTACGTGTTAGGAAAACCTGGTCATCTTTGTCCACCCCAGAGTTGCAGTGATCCCAGTGATGGGATAAATCTGTCTCTGCCTTTCTTAAGTACATAGAAATATCCTTTTTAAAATTCAATATTGCTAACCATATAATTTTTTTGTTTTTTTATTTATATACCGCTATTCCAAAGATCATAGCGGTGAACAGCAAGTAAGCTAATTAGCAAGTAAGCTAATTTGCCCCCCAACAGTCTGGGTACTCATTTTAGCAACCTCGGAAGGATGCAAGGCTTGGTCACCACTGCAAACTAAAGATCTGTCCATCTAAAAAAAGAATTATGACAGATGACTGCATAAGGCCTGGATGAATTCTATTATCTTCCATATTGTTTCTTCCCTACTGTTTTTTTTTTTTTTTTCCCCTTCACACCAATCATTGTGTGTAGGAGCAGGGCAGGGGAGGAAACTCCTCCAAAGCCTGTGTCCATTCACATTCCTTAGTAACTTAGCAAACAAAACCCATGTTGAAATCCACTGGCAGGAAGCATCCGTGGCTTTGAATAGTAAGTACAAATCTCCCTCACCCTCTCCGTTATTAAGCTGACAGGCACTTAGCCAATTATCCAGTCATAGTCTCAGCTGTATTTATGGAGAAAGAAGAAGCATTGCAAACGGCTCCTGTCTTTGGGGCTTCAGCTGAGTCCCTGGTGTGCTGTAGCATTTCCTCCCTTGTTTGTTTTCAGCTTGAGGAAAGAAATGAATGAAAACTATGGAGAAGGAATGGTAGTTTGGAAGCAGAAGAAAGCAAGTGGCACAGAGGACTGTGTCTTATGCAAAATGGAAGCAATAACGTTGTTTAGAGCAACTTCAAGCTAGGCCTTCACTTTTGATTCTGCGCCAACAGGATTTAAATGCTCCTACTATATAAACATGGGGTGCATCTCTAAACATCGTGTGCTGGGATTGGGTGCTAGAGATTAAAAATCTCTGCTCAGCCACAGAACTCAGTGGTCTTGGACAAATCTCTCTCTCATCCTCTTCACCTACTTCATACAGGTTTCTGGGAGGAGAGGAGCAATAAAAATAAAATGCTTCATGCACTAAAGGACTATAGAAATGAAAAGTAATTAATTTCCTGTAAACCCATACAGCTACAGCCATTTATGACTACTACCCCAAGGTGAGAAAGTAGAGGTATGCAGTATTATATATTTCAAATTTATTATACTGCTATTTACTAATACAATATTTTCCTATTATGCAAATACAAGGATTTTTTTTCTGGATAGTTATCACATTTCTGGCCCTACATCATTAATAATTTGCAGTATCTGACCAGATGTTACATGGAAGTCAACATGGTTCAATGGATGTGTTGCTGGCTTGGGCTCAAAGTTTTGCTTTGCCACATATAAGACAAAACATGTCTGCTATAATAAGATGGGAAACAATTGGTTGTTGTGTGCCTTCAAGTCATTTCTGATTTATAGAAACCCTAATTAAAAAGTTTTATTGGCAAGTTCAGACAGATTTGTCATTGTTTTCCTCATTCAGGCCACACAGTGGGTTTCCATGGTAGAGTGGGGATTCAGAGCCCTAGTCCAAAATTCAAACCACTACACCACCCCTGGCTCTATGGGAAACAATAGTTACCTATTATGCTTGGCATTTGTGTGAGGTTAAAGATTAAATAGTACAGGCATTAAAAAAAACATAGTACCAGACAGCCTCTAATGTTAGCTGTTAAATTAGAGTTAACACAGAACTTCGAGCTGTGGCCACTTGTGAAATCTGGTAAACACAAATCTCTGGGAACACAAATATGATGAGCTGTGTTTATTTAAAAGCTGGAGGCTTTTCTAAAAGAGTTATACAGCAATAACTGTCAATATGTATCGAGATGTGTGCTACCACTCAGCTAACCATCCACTATTTTCAAAAATTCTAACTTTTACCCAGAGGTCAACCTCATGTTAGTAAGACAGAGCTCAAATGCAGCTAGATTGATAAAAGTAGAGTTGAATCCAGTTGCCTGAGATTATCGGGAAAGGGGATAGCATGCCCCTTATTCCAGTACTTTCCTTAAGTATTCCATATAAGAAGTAAAAAATGGAATGGAATAACTTCCTATGTGTAAAAGTAAAGGAAGGTGCTTTGGGCTAATACTGTAGTAAAGGCCTAATCAACCCTTTAGTCCTGACATCAGTCCAGCAATACTGATAAGGGCACCACAGTGGGGCCAGTGCTCCTCACACCCTAAGAGATGCAGAGGAGGGAGTTGGAATTCTTTTCAATATACACCTAATGAGCTTTTAAATGTTCCACAGATTTTATCCCTATTGTACCATCACATCAACAAGTGCTATCCATATGGCTAGGAAATAATAAATTCACAGAAAGGTTGTATAGGATGAACTCAGTGAGTTGCAATCTGGAACAGCTGAGCAGAAAAAAAAATCTGATCTGCATCCTAATGACCAGAAATCATAAAAATTAAATGTGGCATGGGGTATGTGTGTTTCTTTTTACAAAAGATATGTCCAAAGGTATAGATATTTTAGTTTGTTCTTCCAAATTAACAGACTCTTGTGTCATTGTGAAGACTGATACTTTTATTAAAGCATGAAGTTTCATGGAGTATATCCTATTTTATTGGATGCAGGGGTATATCCTGCAATCCTCCAGACATTGCTGGACAGTAGGTCTCAGCTGCTAGCACTGCCAGTGAAGCAAGGATACCAAATGTTGGAGAGCATCTGAAGGGCTGAGTTATTCCTAGCTCCTAATCAACATGTGCTACTTGATGAAGAGGAATATAATTCATGAAAGCTTATGCTTTAAAAATGTGTTAGTCCTTAGGGTGTCCTGGCCTCTTTCTTGTTTATAAATATGAGTGTGTATGAGTGTGTGTGTGTGTGTGGGGGGGGGCATTTCCAATGTTCTGCATGCATGTGTCCAGGGATTCTTGTAATATATAGGTACTCCCTACATACACATCCAGCTCATCATGATGGACATTTTTGGTCATACATACAGAGAGTTTGCCATAGCTAGCAAGTACCTCCAATACATAACTCTATTCTATGGATTGGAGCTATTCATTGTTGTTTGCCATATTATTTACTCAGAGCCTGTTATTAGAGTGGGGCAAAGTTGCCCCAATACATATTCCATGAATATATTGCTCCAATATAAAAATGAATTTGCTTCAGCTGCAGCTGCATTTCTTTTGTACGCTTCTGCTAGTTGGCTTTTTTTTTCCTTTTTGCATCAGAATAATTGAGCAACTGAGTTTTTAACTTGACTAATGTTCATGGAAATCACATTTTAAAACTATCAATAGATGAGTAAACAATCTGTGTCTTCTGCAGCTGGCATCACACATACATATGCACGTACACAACTGCACACACAGAGACGTAAATGCTTTCTTTCAGTGACAGCCACAGGATAGTCTGTGTTATGATTTTATTGCGTATGTATTTCTTTTAGTATAGTAGGTGATAGCTTTCTTACAATAGTGTCCCCGTAACCAAGGCAATTAAATGAACAAAACATGGCTCTGATCACAACTTGGATTGCACACACAATTATTTTATGTGAATGTGACAAGAGAAAATTACCTTCCAAGCAGTGCACCCAGCCAATGTTCTGGTAGCCTGATTTTAATAGGAACAATGCCTCAGGCAGGCCCTATGAGCCCCCCAGTAAAAGAAAGGTTAATAATTTCAAAGCCCTTATTTGTTTCTGCACCCTAATGGAGTCACAGCTCTAGGGACTCCCTCAACACCCTCTTCTTGATTATGTCTTTCCTCTCTGTTTTAGCCCCCATTTTTGGCAATCAATGCATTTCCACCAGCTTCAGTAGATGTTATAAGAAACCTGGTAAGAAGGTTTTTCACTTGGTCAATCAGGAAAGTAAAGCCTTTCATGTACTATACAGCATTGTAATTCCCCTTCTCCCTGAAAAAAAAAAAAAAAAACCAAACACAAATATCACCAATTGTATATATGTGCACCTAATTTAATTGTATCTAGTTGAGCTCTGCTTTTAAAAAAAAAGTCTCCACATAAGTGAAGACAATTGAAACAGACCCAGTGATGCTTTTAAATTTTAGTGAATTTTAAATTCACTAGAATAGTAAACATTCCATGATCACATTGAATGGCTTGCCATGGTTAAAAATGAGGAAAAAATCACAGGCTCTGACAATTACATTGAGTGAATTCAGATACTGAATCAATGTGAGGAAATGGCCAGCTGCCCCTGAGTATTGTTCAAATGGAAGGTACGCAATTCACTGAATAATTATGCAGTGCAAAATTATTCATTCACTTTGGCTGGATATACTATAATCAGAAGTAGAGAGCTCAGCATGACTCTTAGTGATGTACTCAGACAACTGGCCTGTTGGTTTGATTGGCTCTGGGCTGAATCCAAATTTGATCATGTTTAGAATATATCCACTGAAATCACAGAGACTACTTTGAGGGCATTAATTTGAGTAGGTCTTCTATAAACTTAGCTGTGGCGGGATACACACCGCCATTTAGTACGTATACAATACGTACTAGGGTTAGGAAGGGGCGGTGCTTCCGCACCCCCCCTAACCCTAGTACGTATTGTATACGTACAAGATGGTGGTGCCCCTTCTACATGGGCGCCGCCATCTTTACGTACTGGACGCACAGTGTCCAGACGTGTCGCGGCGCCTATGACGTCGCGAGTCCGCGCCAGGCGCCTCGCGACGTCATTGAGGCGCCGCAAAAAGAAGCTCCGAAATGGAGCTTCTTTTTTGCTCCGCGCGGAAGCCACGCAGTTTGGCTGCTGCGGCTCCCGCGCGGAGCAAATGGCGGCGGCGGTGGACCGCCACAAAGCGGCGGTCTGTACCCCGCCTAAGGCTTGTCCCTGTGGTTGACCCAGTTTGCAACAGCTGCATAAAAGTGGTCAGGGATCACTTTAATAGTAGAATGGAACAGAGAATTTCACCAGTAACAGTTTCCAATCTGAACCTGGTACTAACTGTACCAGCTGAATTTCCATCTTTCATAGAACTATTAACAGTACAGGAGCAATGGCCACTTTTCCATTTGGCCACCATAAGCTGAATTCAGTGTGACTGTGAAATATTCTCTTTTTCTTGTGACCATTCTAATTCAGCCAGGTGAAACCAGTACAGACATTAATCTTTCTGACATCTGCTGAGTCTCAAAGAGCAGGCAGGTTCATAAACTGTCCTCTAAGGCTGAAGAAAGGCTTGAGATTCAGTATCTGAGATATAGAACAAAATGCTTGTGCTATCACATTGTTTTATTATACTGTACCATTCCATTCACCTGTTATTTTCATAATTAAGGGCCGTGCAGTTGGCCCTCTGTATTCACGGATTCTACATCCATGGATTCAACTATCCACAATTTGAAAATATTCAGGGGGAGAAATTCTAAAAAGTGAACCTTGATTTTGCCATTTTATATAAGTGACACAATTTTAATATGTCATTGCATATAATGCAACTTGAGCATCAATGGATTTTGGTATTCACCAGAGAGGAAGGTCCTGAAACCAATTTCCTGTGCAGTGTAAATTGTTTGCTGCTTTTTAAATTTTGTTTTAAACACAGGCTCTCTTCTCCTTCTGGTCATGGGCTTTTAACCCTCTGTAACCCCTTCAAACTGACTCTGGCTGCTCTATTCTCAACTGTGCCAGCAGCAGGTCACGAATGCTATGACCCTAGCAGGCAACTCTATTTGTTTCACCCATAGGGACTTTTAATACTAGATACATCCACTGGTTCACCATCAACTCTGTTTTGCAGAAACATACTGGGTTGTGATTTAAGAATACAGTAGATAAAACATTAAGAAAAAGTTAGATTCTGATACCTAATCAGCATACAAGCTCAAATGCTAACTAGGAAAAGAAATCTTTTGTCTTCCTTTTAAAAACTCATGTCAATTTCTCATTTGGTTGAATATCTTGTTTGTCTTCCATGTTTTTATTCATTTTTCTCTTTTTTAAAAAAACATGCTTACATATCTGACTTTCTATCCATGAAAAATGGGAGGTAATCTGAATTAGCCCTTATGTCTCCATTACATCTCAGTGTAAATTAAAATCACTGTATGCTGCTATGTCCTTGTTGTGTGCTTTCAAATCATTTCTGACTTATGGTGACCTCCAAGGAAAATCAGGGTTGTTTCTTGGCAAGATTTGTTCAGAGGGAGTTTGCCTTTGCCTTTCTTTGAGGCAGAAAGAGTGTGACTTGCCTAAGGTCACCCAATGGGCTTCCATTGCCAAGCAAGGATTCAGACTCTGGTCTCCAGAGTCATAGTCCAAAGCTGAAACCACTACATCATGCTGGCTCTCTATTGTGTCATCATCTATACTTGCCTGTTTTAAAAACATCTCTCCCCAACCTCCCTTTTCTTCTTTTACATGTATATCCATGATGGCTGAATTTTTTCTCTGGCAAGTTCTGTATTATCTAATGCATTCCTCTAGCTATAGCTTAAACAAGACTTGTCGCTGCCTAAAGGGAAATGCAGGTAAAAACAAAAACATAATAGTGTACAAATCCTTACTGTACGTGTGGGAAATCTGGATGTGTTTTGTTTTTGTTTTTTCTCTGCATTCAAAGTTTGTGCTGTTTGGGAAGGGAAAGCAGGGAAAAAAATCTAAACATATTTCTGTTGTTCAAAAGCTTATGGCTCAGTTCATGCTTACAACTGCAAGCAGCACCAGATAGTACCAGACACCCTTTAGCACTGGTTTCCCCTTTGTAAGGGAACCAAATCTCGCCTAGGCCTTCTTAAAATGATCATCCTGCACTATATTTTTGCTTTATCCTTTTTTCTTTTTTTCTTTTTGGTGGGAGAAAGGAAGTAATTATGGGATCCAGGCTTCAACCCAGTCACATGAATGAAATAGGTGATACTGGAAACATGCTTTTCAAAGGTACATGTACAGAAGGGGAATGAGTCCAGTTTGGCAGCCACTGGAGTCTGCCTTATGGCAGTACAGAAGAAGAGATTATCTAGTTCACTCTTTTCTATGCCAGGACTGGGCAAAATTCCTGGGGCTGGAGGGATTGCATTGGACTTCCTGTATCCCACTAGAGATTTACTGTTGTTCAATTTCCTGCTGCCATGGCTGAAACAGAAGCTGTGGTGAGTCTATGTGGTACAAGAAGAGGGTGTTAGAGCATTCACCCACACACTGGAGTGCTGTGAGACTGCTGGACATAAATGTCCATTTGCTTTTCTGCAGTGACAGAAACGACAGAGTAGGGTGAAAGCTACTCTGAAGGTATTGATGGCAACAATAGCAGCTGCTGATTTGGCAGCAGCAGGATAATCCCAATGTCCATACTTGCTTTACACAAAGGTTTCATATTGAGTCTTCCTCATTCTCATCTGAAGATTCTAGACTGAATCTTTTGCATGTGAAATGTATGTTCTACCACTGAGATATGCCCCTTTCTTGCCTTTTTCTTTCAGATATCATTAGCCAAAAACCTTTTCTCAAAAAACAAACAAACAACAAAAAAACAATGCTCAAGTATTTTAAGTAACAGTTGTTTCCATTTTCTGATTTTTATAGTCTGGTTTTCTTTGTGGTGTGTTCCAGTGTACAGTTGACCTTCTGTATCCACAGATTCTTTATCTACGGCTTGAAAATATTTTTAAAAAGTATAAATTCCAAATAGTAAACCTTGATTTTGCTATTATATGTAAGTGACACCATTTTATTACGCCATTCTATTTAATGGAACTTGAGCTTCTGTGGATTTTGGTATCCATGGGAGGTTCTGGAAACAAACCGAAGTGGATTACAAGGTCCCACTGTATTACATTTAAAATGTTGACAGAGTGTGGCATAGTGGTATGTACCAAGTTTTGACTCACTGCTCACCTTAGGCAAGTCACACTCTCTTGGCCTAGGAAAAAGGCAGTGGTAAACATCCTCTGAATAAATCTTGCAAAGAGACTTCTATTGTAGGATCATCATAAGCCAGAGTTGACTTGAAAGCACATAACAACAATCTTAAATGTTTCTTATTACTATAATAATGTTATATTGTTAAACCATGCTAGAATCAATAAGAAACAGTGTAAAATATTAACACAAATAAAATCAGCATCCCACAAACACCATCTGGATGAACAGAAGAGTTGCCCATGTAATGCAGAATCAAGAACACTCTTCTATCAGCCAGAGGACTAAGTTTGCCCACATATGCACACACACACATTTCTGTGTTTGTTTTGTTCTGTGCTATAAATAAGGTGTGCTATAAATCTTCAATAACAATCAACTATCCAACCAGAACTTCTTCAGCAGGGACCTGTGGAACTCGATTAGTAGTAATACTGTATCCATATATACCCAGTTACCATGTTACTGAGAACATCAGCCAATAATATTCTGCTTTTTGGATAGGTGCATGTCTTGGGGGATGGGGGAGCAAGCATTCATCTTTCAATTTTGTGAGGTCTCCTACACCTTGGAGCTTGAGTCTCCATGGTAATTCCACTGGACAGAAGCCCCTTACATACTACTCACAAAGAAGAAATGCATATTTATCCAAATAACAAAAAATTGCACATAATTATATAAGCATTTCATATGGATATATCCATATAAATACAAAATTTAAAGTAATTACTGTTAGGAAACTCGATGTCCAGGGAAGCTGTGTACCTGGTTGCTCTTCTGTTCAGGGGTTGTTAATGGTCAGCTTTAAGGTCTACTCCTCTCCCTTCTTACAGTTTTTTATCTTTAAACTGGACATGGACTGGGCACAACCCTTTAAATAGAGGTCACCTTCAAATAGAGGACTGTACTCTATTAGGACACATGGCCACTCTAGGCCCTGCATGGAAGAACTGCTTGCAACAATTGATTAATGAGCATAATTATGTCTCTGATTCTGTCTGGGAAGCAGTTCAGGACAGAAAGAGCTTGGGTCAACACTTAGTAGAACTTGCTTATTACAGTTGGCATGGGCATGCAGCAAACTGCAGTGAGTTGTTCCTAGTTTCCACAGAAACATGAACAGGGAAAGAATCTATGCTCTATAGAGTTAACTTCGATCTTGGCTCACATAATATGTATTTTATGGGAAATGCAAGCCATTTCAAAGCAGATTTTTGCACTTTAAAACAAAATTGCATAAGGTGGGAGAAAACACAGTTATAACTGAAAACATGCAAACCTAGGACTTGTCTACATTACTTATAAACCCTAAATTTCCCCAGACTCACTACATTCTGTTTACATTATGCAGGCCCCAAACCCTGATCTGCGTCAGGAGAACCTAAAGCAAAATGTAGCGACAATGGCTGCATGTCTTCCTACACAGCCTCTGTGAGTGTACCAGTCAAGTTGTTCTGTTGGTGCAAGTCACTTTGAGGTCAGAACAAGGTTGGACACTTTGTTCTGATTTCAGAGTGACTCATACCCATAGTGGTGGCACTGGCTGGCTTGCACGGATTATGTAGGAAGGCAGCCATCTATCATTTGTCGAAGACCGACAACAGGTAAAAGGGGGGTTTGAGGAGAATTTGGGGCCAAGATACTTTGGGGGCATCCTGGAGTATTTTGGAAAATGTAGATGAGCCACTAGAAATAGAGTGATCTGTTAATCCCTAAATTAAGTAAATCAGGATGTGAAAATAAGTAACGTAGTTATGAGTAACCCATACCAGATGAATGGCTCTAAATGAAAGTTTCCCTGGTTTGTAAGGAGAAAGGAAAGATCTGTGCATGGGTGAAAATCTGTGACTTTTACTTTCATGAAACGTGACATTTATGCTCTTACAAAGTGTTATTTTCCAGTGGAAACAATCATAGCCAGGCAGGAATTGCTGCCGTGCACAGTTCCTCACCTTGGTTCTCATAGAATCATAGAATCATAGAGTTGGAGGAGACCGCAAGGGCCATCCAGTCCAACCCCCTGCCATGCAGGAAATCCAGATCAAAGCATCGTCGACAGATGGCCATCCAGCCTCTGTTTGAAGACCTCCAAGGAGGGAGACTCCACTACACTCTGAGGAAGTGTGTTCCACTGTGGAACAGCCCTTACTGTCAGGAAATTCCTCCTAATGTTGAGGTGGAATCTCTTTTCCTGTAGCTTGCATCCATTGCTCCGGGTCCTAGTCTCTGGAGCAGCAGAAAACAAGTTTGCTCCCTCCTCAATATGACATCCCTTCAAGTATTTAAATAGGGCTATCATATCACCTCTTAACCTTCTCTTCTCCAGGCTAAACATCCCCAGCTCCCTGAGTCGTTCCTCATAGGGCAAGGTTTCCAGACCTTTCACCATTTTAGTCGCCCTCCTTTGGACACGCTCCAGTTTCTCAATGTCCTTTTTGAATTGTGGCGCCCAGAACTGGACACAATATTCCAGATGGGGCCTGACCAGAGCAGAATATAGTGGCACTATTACTTCCCTGGATCTAGATACGATACTTCTATTGATGCAGCCTAAAATCACATTGGCCTTGTTAGCTGCCGCATCACACTGTTGACTCTCAGATGGTGTTGCGCTATAACTCCAAGAACCCAGAGCCAAGATGGCCAATAGTCTGAGATTTTGGACATTATAGCCTTTTTAATTGGACGGTTCCCTGCCCTCAGGCTTACAATCTAAAAAGACACGACACAAAGGGAGTGGTGGTGGGGAAGGGGCCTCTCTAGTAGGATAATACATATAAAATACATAGCAATACAGGAAATGATTCAATAAAACAGACAACAGAAGAACATCAAATAGCAAGTGACAATTAAATTTCCCCTTTAAATGGAAAAGAACATGTTTGAGTGGAATATTAAACGTCCCTTTCCCTCCCTGGAATCTGATCACTCCAGATCACCTGCTTCAATTTACCAAAGCTTCCTTTCTTGAACTAAAGAGTTAATTGGAGTTTTACTGAATGCAATGGGATGAAAGAATTAGCTTCCCTGTTCTCCAGACTGATAAAGGTAGTGATGGTTGTTGCTGTGTTGACACTGTTTCTATAGGCCAGGTAGAAAGTCTTATCAGTATACTAAATGAATGGCTACTGCATTCGGCAGGATTTTATCAAGGTGTCAGTAGAGTGGCAAAAGCAGAAAAAATACAGGATACAAACTTTTAATAAAATCCTTCTCCCAACCCCCATAGGACTGCACTGATATACCTTTTAATACCATTTCACTTCTTAGTTCTATTAGACAAGAGAATAGAGTAGACGAGGGAGGGTGCCATTTGATAATATGCTAGCAACAGTCATAAAGAACAGTACACTACCTTCCTCTTTCCTTTTACCATTTTGCACCATTTTTTTCTCCTGACTTAGGAAAGACAGGAAAGAGAGAATTTACTATTCCCACCCCCATGAGTCCTTCTCCAGAGGTTTAGGATAACAAGATCAAGCATCCCTGCAAACTGCTACAGGGGTGGATGATTCAGCCACTTTGCTTGTAGTACTTGCAAGCACTTAGGTATATTTCTGACAAAGGGAACTGATGAGTCTACAAAGTTACACCCACTGCAGTAACGAATCATAGTCATATTAACTCACACCCTGAGGACTTTTCGTTCAAGCCTGTGTGGAGAACATCCTTTAAAAAAAATGAACTGAAGGCAATTTCTTACCAGTTTAATTAATATAGTGACACAAGAGCATTGCCTTCTGTAGCTACAACTGGAACTTTAAAAGCTGCACAGAGTAAATCTGAAGTTAGTATTGCTAAGGTATAAAACAGGGATGAGAATCATGTGGCTCTTCAGATGTCGTTGGAGTACAAGTTTCAGCATTAACAGTCAGTATAGCTAATGGTGATGAAATGCTAGGACTTTTAGTCCAACAACATCTGGAGGGCCATTGAAATATCACAGGCCTAACTCTGCGGTGCAGTGGCTTAATGGTTGAGATGCCAGCTCTGATTATTGGAAGATTGTGAAGGCTGGCAGTTCGAGGCCTGAGTGCTGCTGCATAATGGGATGAGCTCCTGTCACTAGTCCCAGCTTTTGCCAACCTAGACTTTTGAAAGCATGAAAATGCAAGTAGATAAATAGGTACCACTTTAGTGGGAAGGTAACAGCGTTTGATGCAGTAATGCTGGCCACATGACCACCATAGTAGTCCTTGGACAACTTTGGCTCTTTGTAATGGAGATGAGCATCACCCCCTACAGTCGGTTATGACTAGACATTCATGTCAAGGGATTACTTTACCTTTACCTAACTCTATTGAAATAGAGAGGCTTCAATTTGTCTAGTGCTGAGTTACCAGCTCTTTAAGTGCAATAGCTCAGCTTTATCCACTGATATATAACTGCAGAGATCACAAGCAGTTCAGAAAAGTATATGTTGACCATGCCATTTTTCATGAACAAAACTAAACAGCAAGAGTATGAGATACAAGAAGCTTTTCTGAAAGATAGTTGCTTTCATTTCCATTCCTCTGTGAAAGACGCAGGCCATAATTTTAATGTATTTCTATTGGTTAGTTTTAAATTTTTTGATGTTTAATCTCTTTTTATGGGTTGATCACTGTTTTTATGATTGGGCGGAGGGTTGGGGTTTGGGGGGTTTAAAATTGTAATTTTTAATTCTTTGATGTTTTATTTATACTGTTGGAATCTGCTTTGATTCCTTTATGAAAAAGTGGAATACAAATTATTATTATTATTATTATTATTATTATTATTATTATTATGTAAGCTCAATCAAAATAAATTAAAATTGTAAAATGGCACCTACACAAGAGTGTCTTCCTGTAATTCTCAATGATTGTACTTTATCTTTTGATGGAGAATATCCCAAAAAGATTACATCTAAAAATAGAAAGAACATTAAGCTACTGCTACTGGTGAGCCTTGGGTTGCTTTATTTTTACCATAATAAAAACCATGTCCAGCTTACCCATCTTCCTTTTTGTATATTGCACACATTGACTCCAGACAATTAAAATCCATATGGAATCTATGGATTCATGTAATTCCCTGGCCTTTAGTGACATTTCCTTCTCTTTCCTTCTGCAAATTTATCTCCTATTCTGGTCTGAGGCAAAATAACAGATACTGGGGTCCCTTTCAGCTTCTTCTTTGCCTCTGACTGTGTCAGTAATGTATTTCTCAGTGCGACAAACAGACTGACAAAAACTTTTCAAAATGTGGAACTTCCGGGCAAACAAAACTTATTATTACTATTATTATTATTATTATTATTATTATTATACTGCTGCAAACTGACAAATCTGCTGCATCTCACATAACAAACAAAACTTTCTAGTTTCCACAGTGGCTTTTCAGAAGAAGGGAGAGTGCACAGTTGCCTATAGGAAATGAGATAAAGAGGTTAGCATATTATAAAATAATCCAAGTTTTTTGCAAGTTATTTAACAAACCATACCTCTCCCCACAAGTATTCATTTAACAAACCACACTGTACCCCACAAGTACGTCTTGGAATTGATAACAAGCCTGAACACTTGTTCATGTGTTCTCTCTCTCTCCCCCCCCCCCCCTAATTCCATGCAAAAAGCCCTGATACCATGCAGTAACAGTAAGTCAACAAAGGCTGCATCCACAATACAGAAATAATCCAGTTTGACACCACTTTAACTGTCATGGCTGAATGCTATGGAATTGTGGGAACTGTATTTTTGTAAGACATTTAGCCTCCTCTGTCAGAGAGTTCTGGTGCCACAACAAATTACAATTCCCAGAATTCCATAGCATTGAGCCATGCCACTTAAAGTGGTGTCAAACAGATTTTTTCTAGAGTGAGAATGTAGCCTAAATTCTACATTTTTCAGTCCAAGTGTAGAGAATCAGTTGTATCCCTTGCTAGGCTTCTTCAGTGGTTTATTTTAGGGAGAAGCAGGCCTGAGCATACCCTAAAGACACCAGATTTTGTCTGAGCTTGGAAACTAAGCAGGGTCAGCCTTGTGAGTACATGGATGGGAGACCACTAACAATTACCAAGTTCTATAGGCTATATTTCAGAGAATGGCACTGTGAAATCACTTCCTTGGTTAAGAAAATCTATTAAATTTCTGGGGTCAGCATAAGTCAACAGTGCATACACACAGGACAGACAGGATCTCTTGTTTTTATAAGAAAATGACTTTTTATTGTGCTGTACTGCTTTTATTTTTTCTTTTAAAATAATATTTTAGATGATTTTAATTTTATTTTTCATCTAATACTGTATTAATCTCAACTTTCTGTATTTTTTTAAAAACCATATGTGTTTTTATTGTAATTCTCTATTTTATAACCCACCATGAATCTCAGTTTGGGGAAAAGGCAGGGTATAAATAAAGTGATGGTGAGAAGGATGGTTCCTTACCACTTAGGTGTGAAGCAGGACCAACAATCCCTGTACTGGGCATGTTCCTGAAAGTCTTCATGTCATGCTCCCTTGAAGGGGTTCCCTAAAAATGCAAGAGACACACATTATACTTCCAAACTGGATCCAGCCCAAAATTTTAACTTTTTTGCCATGAATCTGTGACACATATGAAAAGCAAAGAGTTCACAAAAACATGGATCTGAGAATGACAACCCCTTCTACAAAAGGTACATGGGGAAATACAAGACGGGGAGGATGGCAGTGCAACTGCTAGTATTTTAATGCTTGGCAAGCCCAACTCCTAGGTTGGGCTAAGTACAGGTCTGATTTGTCAGGCATAATGCAAGTGTCCCAGCTGCCTGTGTAAACTGCACAGACCTTTGTGAAGAGACATCTCCACACAAACAATGGCTGCCCGTTCACCTCTGCTTTTCTGCAGAATGGGATCCAGATAAACTGGGATCTTCATCTTAAAAATAGGAGGACAAATTGCCCACATCTTCAGAAGCTGATGGGGGTACTGCTAAGAATATATTAGACAGTCATATAAGGAGTTTTTTGAAACTAGAGAGGTATAAACATCTCCTCAAAATAAACCCCGGAGCTTCCAAAAGAGCAGAAAAATGTAGTTGGAGATAATTTTTAAAAATTATTTGTTCTTTCTTTTTCATTAGAAAGTTCAGAATAGTGCACTGGGGACTTGTGGTCTGGAGAGACCCTTTATTCAATTTTAGAGTGTGCTTCCACACTGCCCCACTTTGACCATGAACCATCTTTGATTCAGTGAATGTTTGACTTTCTGTTTTTCAGGGGAGAAAAATCACTGTCATTTTTCATGATGGCCTTTTGTTTGATGATATAATAAAAGAAGATTAGGAAGCTTATCACACACCTTTTCCCCCTGTTATGAGAACTGGAAGGGGCTGCTTGGGGCAGCATGCAACCTGGAAAAAATAGAGTTTATCGCACAGCAAATCGTCCTCAAAAGGGCCCTGTTCCGTCCCCTGGAGCCAAGCCATCCCCATTCAGTGCTGAGGGGTGCCATTTTCCTCAGTTGCAAGACTTCTGACCAGAACATTCAATGATCCTCAGCACTGAATGGGGACGGCTTGGCACCAGGGTATGGAACGGAACACTTTTGAGGATGATTTGCTTTGTGATAAACTCTGTTTTTTCCAGGTCATGCATGTCCCCAAGTTAGGCTTGCCATATCCCTCCTGCCAGCGGGACATTCCCGGTTTTTCACCACTAGGGGGCGTCCCTGCACGGTTTCCTCCTTGACTCAGCTTTTTCCCGGTTTGAGGAGGTTGCTGCCAGACTCAGGAAGAGCCTTCAGGGCTAGGAAGTGAGGAGGAGGAGGAGGAGGAGGAGGAGGAGGCATCGCTTGGGAACAGAGCCTCTTGCTGGTGGAAGGGAGGAGGCTGCGATGATCAGGAAAAGCAGGGGCTCCTCCGGATGGTCCTGGCCACTTCCCTTGGGTCCATCCCTCCCTCCCTCCTCCTCTTCCTTTCAGAGCAGCCACAGCCGAGGTGAGCTGCTCATTCAAACTCCCTGGCTTTTCTCTCCCCCCCCCCGCACTTTGAGACCCCTTTAACTGCCAAAGCTCAATGCTCTCGAATTCTGGTGTCTGTGAGGCATTTGGCCTTCTCTGTCAGAGAGCTCTGGTGCCACAATAAACTACAGTTCCCAGGATTCCATAGCACTGAGCCCTGGCAGTCAAAGCAGTGTGTTTTGGACACAGAGATCCAGTCCCTAGCTTTTATATCTCTCTCACACACTGCAGGAATAATAACCCACTTTGAGACTGCTTTAACTCAATGGTAAGGAATCCTGGGAATGCTAGTGTTTGGGAGACATTGAGACTTCTCTGTCAGTGATGGCTTTGAGGCCACAACAGACTACAATTCCCAGGATTCCCCAGCACTGAGCAGTCTCAAACTGGAGCATTTCCTCAGTGTGGATGCACCTGGGGAGGAATTCTGGGCACTGCAGTTCAACTACGTTTGGAGGGTTATGGGACTCCCTGTCAGAGATAGCTCTGGGGCCACAGTGTACTACAATTCCCAGCATTCCCCAGCACTAACCCAGGACAGTTAAGTCACTCTCAAACTGGATTATTTCCTCAGTGTGGATGCAGCTTTGGTGAGGAACGCTGGGCATTTCAGTCCAGCTATGTTTGATTTCTGCAGTGTATTTTGGACCAGAGACAAGGTGACCAGGCATCCTCCTCCTTTTCCAGGACATGTCCTCCATTTGGATCATGGCTAAGAAGCATGGATTTATAATTACATGGGTGTTTGTAGCTTTTATTTTTGGTCATGTCCTACATTTTTTGCTTGAGGGCCCTACATTTTGAGGAGAGGGCATTGGTCACCTTGGTCAGAGAGCTTTACAGGGGGTTTAACTGCCATTTTGCTGTGGTGCTGGAACAAACCACCATTCCCAGAATGCCACAGCATTCAGACAAGGCAGTTAAAGTGATCTCAAACCAGATTATTTCTCCAGTGTAGATGCAGCCCAAGCCTTTTGCTTTTCTTATGCCTGAGATTTCAAAGCCCAGCCCTGGCAGCACAACAAACTACAAATCCCAGGATTCCATAGGATGGAGTGATGAGAGTGAAAGCAGTGTCAAACTGCTTTAATTCTGCAGTGTGGCAGCAGCCTAAGTGTGCCTAATGCAGTTCTTAACATGGTGCACCTCTTGCCTACAGAGTCTCACAAGACTTTTTTGTTTAACAACTTGTACCCATTAACTCCATTTCATGTCTCCTTTATTTAGTGGGGTGGAATACAGACAAAACAAGTCAAAATGAAGAAAAACCCAAGTCCCTTGACCAAGTACACACTTCTGAGAAGTATAGTTGGTGCAAGACACCTGAAACCGAGGGCAAATCCACTTTTTGTTTAACCATGTTTGATATGCATAGCCATGTTAACCCATGTTCAGTGTTAAACCCAAAGGGTTTGGTTATGGAATAAGCCTCTGAAATATGCAAGAGGCAATGTTAAAATAAAGCCATGTTCAATGCCCAAATGTGCTGTTTGAAATGGGGAGAGGGGGGTGGCCAGAAAGGAAAGTCCATTTCTGCCATCTGTCTAGGAATAATGCCCAAATGTCCTCCATTTTGATCATGCCTAAGAAACATGAATTTATATTAACATTTCTAAAAAAGCATCAATTTTTGCGTGTCCTCCATTTTTTAAAACTGTGTCCTACATCTGAAACTGTTGTCCTACATTTGTCCCGGTTTGGAGGTCCTGACTTATGGCAACCCTACCCCAAGTGTACCCTTCCAGTTCCCATCATAGGGAAATACTGTAGAGATTTTGGGAATGGAACTAGGGGCAGAAAGACTTGCTTCATCCTAGAAGCTATAAGTCATTTTTGGAAATTGCATATAAAATGAGGTTTCTATCACATGCACATGGCCAAGAGAGATTTTTGCAATCTGTTCCAGAAGTAATTAAGATTTTCCAAGAATGGAATGAAGAACTAACATTCATTCTGTATTTTTACAAAAAGGCCTTGCCACACATGAAGAACTAATAAACTTGGCATGCAGCAAAATTAAAAGAACACCCCCCCTCACACACACACACATTTTCATTTTAACTATCCTCGTCCTGATTTTCACCTGAAAAATGAAGCAAAACAATATCTCATTTCTTTATCTACCGGGCGATTCTCCAGGATGAGTTAGATTTAGAATAGAGAACAGCTATGGGGTCGGTATAATGTGAATCCTGGGGGAATTAAGCAATGGCAGAGCTGTGATGTGTTGTTATAGACTACAGACATGCTGTGAAGGATGGCAGCTGATCCTTGCAAATCGTGAAAGTTACAGTTTAAACTGAAAACAAGAAGGCTTTCAGGAACAACAAAACAGCTAAATGGATTCAAAGCTCTCACAATTAGATGTGACAACTGCAAACAAGCATATCTAATGAGTGACTTGGGGGACCAACAGCACTGCAATCAGAAGAAAACCTGTACATTACAATCGTCTCTTTCTATGCAATCTTTGAACTTCAGCTGTGTTGGTCTTGCACTAAGGTGCCCTTTTTGGATGAATGGACTAACCAATCATCCAAATTAAAATTATTATGTTTCGTTGAAATGTCTCTCCTTACCTCTCACCCCTCCCTCTTACACACACCATTTAGGGTATGAGATACATTACTGTTCTTCAGGAAATGAGATAAATCAATGGTTTTCAACCTTGGATTCCTAGGATCTTGGACTATGAGTCAAAGTGGCTGGAATTTCTGGGAGTTGAAATTTGGCACCTGGGGACTCACTTGAGACGGACTCGCATACATGATTTCCCCCATCATCTTCACAACAACCCTTTTAGGCAGGCAGAGCTGAATTAAAGTAGTTGGGAGGTCATTACACCATGCTGGCTTTTCGATGCAGGTTCAGTGGCTGCTAGTTTCACAAAATACAATGTTAGGTCCTGAACAGTTACAGAAAAAAACCCAATTATTATAGAAATCAAGGAAGACAGTTATCCCCAACAGGCCTACCTTCTTTTGCTTTTAGAATTCGGCTGGAAAGCTTCTGAGCACACCCAGGCCCTAGCACGCTCTGTAGTCACTTATTCTCTAGACATGCTCAGGAGGCCTCTGGAGATTAAGCAGTGACTGGGAAAGAAGAGGAATCAAGCTAAACTTTTATCCTTGAGCATTTAGCCATTAGTCAGTGATGGACTTGATTCAGTTTCACAAGCGTTGGACTCAGTGGTGTATAAATTGGAGTGGGGAATAAACTAAATCAATCAATCACCTCTTCCAACCACTCCAATTTGGTAGAGACAATCCTAGCTATGTCGCACAATGGGGTCACTATCCCATCACTAGTCCCAGCTTCTGCCAAACTAGCACATCTAGACATTCATGTTAATTGAAAACATTTACATTTACCTTTAGTCCTAGCTAATCCTCTGTCACCCCTCATGTTGAGTTGCTTTTAAAATATCCATGCTTCTCCACCTCCTGCTCACTTTCCTCCTTTGTCCTCAGCTTACTTCAATTGCTGCAAATTTAGTTAAAAGTGAAAAAATAGTCTGTTATCGATAAACCCAGGAGGGGATTGCTGAGCCATTAATTGTTCTTCCAACAAGCTCAGGCAAAATAAAACTACTGTAGACCCTCCTAGCTTGTTTCATATTAACAACTTTTACCAACTTGATCACAGTCCGTTGCTTGGCAAGACATGGCCCAGTTTTCATCTGTGAAATGCTGGATTGTATGATGAACTGAACCACTAATAATCTGGCCCTGGAGGTAGGCTGGGCTAAAAGAGAGAGTGATGCATGGCTATACAGCAGGCCTCATGGCTAAGTAGTAATTTGAACTCAGACCACCCTGATCCTAGTGTTACATACTAACCATTACATAAAGTATATTGGTTATGTGTCTTCAAGTGCCTTTCTGATTTATATGGTGATCAGAAAGGGAACCGATGATGGGATTTTGTTGGCAAGATTTGTTCAGAGGAGGTTTTCCTTTGCATTTCCCATCTTCTGAGGCCGAGGGAGTGTCACTTGCTCAAGATCACCCAGTAGGTTTCCATGCCCAAATGGGGATTCAAACTTTGGTCTCCAGAGTCACGCTCCAACTCTACAAACCACTACACCACGATGATACAGGTGCAAAAAATAAAATAAAATAAACTGATCAGCAACATAATCAACCTTCCTACATCTGTGTCTAAAAGAGATTTAAGGAGACTGGCTGCAAACTTCACTGAAAAGACTGCCAGGCTTGTCTCACTCACTTGTCTTGTTGTCTGTTCTCATCCTGTTTCTGACTTCTGTTTTCTTGTCAGCGTTTCAGTCTGGCAGATCAATTCCTCTCTGGCTCATCCTAGAGATTTTTAAAGCACAGAGAGAAACTTCATCTTGGCAAGGAAGAGATAATCAAGCTGAATATTACCCAGCTCTGAAGTGCAGGCAGACCATGGCCTGAGCCAAAGTCAATTTCTTGTCACATGTTGCCTTGTACTGATTTATCACTTTCCTTACTAAAATGGGGTGACCTCCTGCATAGTGGGCAGAGCAGCCAAATTTCAAAGCATTTCCATGCTGCTCAGATTCACTGAGGGGAAAAAGAGAAAGAGAAGAAGGGAGAGTGAAACAGCTGCCCACTCATAAATCTTCAAACCTTGCCTCTTCTACCCCCCCTTTTTTTTCCTGTTCCAGTAACATCCTCCATGGTGCAGGACTATGCATTCTGTAAAGCTAATGCTATCAAAATCAACCCAATGTGGTGTATTTTAACTAAATGATTCTGCTTGAACAGAATTATGTGTAGCTGATACTGCAGGAAGGGATTTTATTAAAGAATGACCAGAGGTGTGATATAGTTTGTGGAGGAATGTACAGCAAAGGGTAGGCGTTGAAAGAATGTAACATTATTTTTTTAAAAAAAAGTAGAGAGGAATAATTACTTGGGCTATAATAAGGCCCAGGCGCTGTGTGACAGAGTGAGCTCCCATAACTAGTCCCAGCATCTGCCAACCTAACAGTCCAAAAGCATGTAAAAGTACAAGTTGATAAATAGGTACCACTTCAGTGGGAAGGTAACAGTGTTCTATGCAGTCAAACTAGCCACTTGATCACAGAGTTGTCTTTGACAATACTGGCTCCCTTGGCATAGAAATGGCAGTGAGCACTACCCCATACATTTGGTTGGACACAACTAGACAATGATGTCAAAGTGGAAACCTTTACCTTTAACAATGCTCTGCAATATGCATACATCTTGGATCTATGCTTTCTGAAGGCATGCATTTTCCTATATTAGTCTGCCCAGGCCATGAAGACTTTGGATGAAGTCCTACCAAGGGAGTTCAAACTGCTTCCTCTTCCTAGTTTTCTTTCCAGTATTCAAAGACCTTTCTATTCAGGCAGGCCTTTGGCAATTGACATCACTTGTTTTAGAAGTTTTTTTAAAACCTGGCCAGTTGATTTTTCTTTTACTGACATGCTTTATCATTTTTAAAAGTGCTTTTAATGTTCAAAAATGCCTTTACCTGTTTTATATATTTGTATTATTTTATTTTATGGGCCACCTTAAGTCCCATTCAAGTTGTTTCTGACTTATGAGAACCTTGATCTGTCATGGGGTCTTCTTGGCAAGATTTGTTCCTTCCTTTAAGGCTGAGAGAAGATGACTTGCCCAGTGTCACCCAGTGGATTTCCATGGCTGAGTGGGCTTTCAAGTTCAGATCTCCTTAGTCAAAGTCCAACACTCAAACCACTATGCCACACTGGCTGACAGAGTATAAAAGTCTTTCTGATCTCAAATTTATCAAGTTATCCTTCCATTTTGGGAAAACTGATAGAAAACATACAGGACTCATATGTTTTTCTCTCTTCGTGAATGAAGATTCAGGAAGGACTCATCCCACGCTTTCTACAAGCGCGTTGATGACTAAAAATACCAATCCAAGCTAAACAAGTCCGGTTGCAGAAAGCACAGCAGAAAGTCTCCTTGACTGATGTTTCCGGGTTGTGGTTCTTTCTGCATTGTCGTTTCTCTTTGAGACTCGTTCTGCGTAAGCTTTCAAAAAAGGCTGCAGCATCGTGGATAGTGCGTCTCCATGCCTCCCAATGCGAGGCCAGGGTGGACCATTGCTGGTGATCAATTTGGCCGAGCCTGAGATGTTGTTTCAGGGAGTCCTTGTATCTCTTCTTTGGAGCACCCCTCTTACGCTGACCCATGGCGAGTGTACCATAGAATTCTATTTTTGGGAGGCAGTGGTCCTTCATCCTAGAAACATGTCCTGCCCAGCACAGCTGCATCTTCAATAGCATGGCCTCAATGCTGGTAGTCCCTGCTTGCTCAAGGACAGCAACATTTGTCACCTAGTCAGTCCAGTATATATTTAGAATTGTGCGTAAACAGTGCTGATGAAAGCATTCGAGGAGTGGTAGGTGTTGGCGATAGGTGACCCATGTTTCAGATCCATAAAGGAGAATAGACAGTACAATGGCTCTATACACACTGATTTTTGTGCTTCGCCTCAGGTGTTTGTTACTCCAGACTCTTTTGTGAAGCCTTCTGAATGCAATATATGCCTTTGCTAATCTGTGATCAATCTTGGCATCTGAGGAGATTGTGCTTCCCAGGTAAGTGAACTACTGAACGGACTTAAGCACAGATGTGCCTACAGTGATGTGGGGATGGTAGAGTTCTTCCTGTGGTGCAGGCTGGTAGAGAACTTCCGTTTTCTTCAGACTGACTTCCAGCCCAAAGAGCTCTGCAGCTGTTGCAAAACAAGATGTTAGGCGCTGCAGAGCTGCTTCCATATGGGCAACAAGGGCAGCATCGTCAGCAAAAAGCAGCTCATGGACTAGATAGTTTAGTGTCTTAGTGCGAGCCCTCAGACGGCTTAAGTTAAACAAGCTACCATCAGTACAGTAGCATATATAAATGCCATCTTCCTCTTCAAGATCTGCCGTAGTCCTTTGGAGCATCATGCTGACGAAGATTTTAAATAGAGTTGGAGCGAGAACACAACCTTTTTTCACACCATTAGTTATTAGAAAGGGCTCCAAGAGAGCGTCGCCGTATATGACTTGACCTTGCTGGCCTTCATGTAGCAGGATGATCATTTTAAGGAATTTAGGGGGACATCTTAGTCGTTCCAGGATCTGCCACAGACCTTTTCTACTCACAGTGTTGAAGGCTTTGGTGAGGTCGACAAATGTTACATAGAGTCCTTTGTTCTGCTCTCTACATTTCTCTTGCAGTTGTCTAAGGGCAAATACCATGTCTGTAGTGCTCCTATTACCTCTAAAGCCACATTGGCTGGGCTTCCTCTTTCTCACCTCCGTCCTTTAATCTCTGTCCAGCATTCAGCTGCACGCATTATCACATCTGCCCACCGCTCTGACCACATCTCTCCTGTGTTGGCATCCCTTCACTGGCTCCCCCTCCCTTTCCGTATTCAGTACAAGCTCCTGCTGTTGACGTTTAAATCCCTCCATGGGCTGGCCTCTCCTTACTTCTCAGACCTTCTTTCTCCTCACCTTCCCACCAGGGCCCTCCATTCTGGTAGTCAAGGGTTCCTGTCCCAGCCCAGGATTTCCTCTGCCCCATCTCAAATTCGCCCCTTTTCACTTGCTGCCCCTCACTCCTGGAACCTTCTTCCCCCGCGAGCAAGAGCCATCGCTTCTTTAACCAGCTTCAAAACAGAGTTGAAGACCATCCTGTTCAGAGAAGCGTTCCCAGGCATTGCATAATTGTCGCTTGCTATTTGATGTTCTTTTGGTGCATGTTTTATCGAACCATTTCCTGTATTGCTATGTACTTTATATGTATTAGCCTACTAGCCCCACCACCTTTCCCTTCTCCTTTTATGTCATGTCTTTTTAGATTGTAAGCCTGAGAGCAGAGAACCATCTAATTAAAAAGATTGTATGTACAGTGCTGTGTACATTTACAGCGCTATATAAATAAAGGT
>NC_056524.1:39934010-39970308 GCF_019175285.1 Sceloporus undulatus
TAATAATAATAATAATAATAATAATAATAATAATAATAATAATAATAATAAAGTTCTTCTGCTATAGCAGGCCCTAATCTATTCAGCAGTATCCTTGCAAGGATTTTTCCAACAATGGAGAGCAATGTTATACCTCGATAGTTTGAGCAATTGGATTTTGCTCCTTTTTTTTTTTTATACAGGGTGATGATGACTGCAGCTCAGAGATCTGATAGCAGTTTATTGTCATACAAAAAGGCAGAGCCATAATCTTCCAGGTTTCCAAACCAGGTATGGCGCCTGCTTGAATAGGGTATTAGTCATTGCATTTTGATTCTAGCAAAGGGAGAACATCTGAAAAAGCTCTCAGACCAATCTCAGTTTATACTGTTTGTACACATGATAGCAGGGACTGTGGGAAATTCTTTGGTTGGTAGCATCTCAGGAGGAATGGATTCTAATTAATCTTCTCCCTGTGACCAACTGGAGTTGCCAGGTAGGCACATAACAACACAATGGGTGGGGGGCAGGAATATTATTACGCGCAGTGCATTACCTGTGTAAAGATTTCCTGTTTTCAGCATAATAGTCTCTCTGTTACAAACTCACCGAGGAATCCCTTGTTTCATTCCAAATATATGAGTTCCAGGCCATTTTCTGACAGGAAGGTGCCTCTAGAGGAATATGTGGGGGATTTGCATGAGCTTTACAGACAAAAACAGAAATAAAGAGAAACCATCTGTGCAAGTTGAGTTCATTGTCCCTCCTCCCTCAAATTCCTTCCTTATTGCCTCATGTTCCCTTTCACTGTATTTCCCATTTTCCCATATCCTCTGATCCTATCTAAGCTCTTAAAACACTTCTTCTGTCCCTTGCCTCTGCAACATCCAGTCTGTTGTAGGGTAAAGAAAGACATTTTTACTGAGTGCTGCAGAAAATGTACTTTTAGACACACTCTAAAACACAAAGAAAGCTCTTGATAGTGTTTGGTTATCTACTTTACTACCACCAAAAATATTTTTTCATTGACCAAGATCCAATACACTGTTGTTGTTGTTGTTGTTGTTTGTCTTCAAACAATGTGACCTTAAAGAAAAACTATCATAGGGTTTTCTTGGCATAATTTGTTCGGAGGGGTTTTGCCTTATCCTTCCACTAAGGCTGAGAGTGTGACTTCCCAAGGAAACCTAGTGGATTTCCATGGCAAAGTGAGGATTCAAGCTCTGGTCTCCCAGTGCCCTAGTCCAACACTCAAACCCACATACTGTTAAAGGGAGCCCTGGTGGCGCAGTGGTTAAATGCCTGTACTGCAGCCATTCACTCAAAACCACAAGGTTGCGAGTTCAAGACCAGCAAAAGGGCCCAAGCTCAACTCAGGCTTGCATCCTTCCGAGGTCGCTAAAATGAGTACCCAGACTGTTGGGGGCAATTAGCTTACTTGCTGTTCACCCCTATGATCTTTGGAATAGCGGTATATAAATAAAACAAATTATTATTATTATTATTACACTACTGCTGTTAGTATAGTTATCCTAGATCCTTCATAGTTTACAAGCAATTGCACAATAGTTCAAGATGCTGGAGAGAAAAGGCCTTCTCCCTGGATGCTCCCAGTCCTCATAAACTGACAAAGAGGTTCCTTATACTTCAGGGGTTCCTTATAGTTCAGGACCCTGTAGCTTTATATGTAAATAAAATTGAAATTTTTAAAATATACTTTTTTACTAAATAAACTATGTTTAATATAGATTATACATTATGAATTGTATGTTCCTAAAGTAACAAATTTACAACTTCTTTGGAGGTTTTAAACAGAGGCTGAATGGTCATCTCTCAGGGGTGCTTTGATTGTGAGTTCCTGCATGGAAGGAGGTTGGACTGGATGGCCCTTGTGGTCTCTTCCAACCCTATGATTGTATCATTCTATGATTCTATGAAAGTGACTTTCAATTTGTAAAGGGTATTAATACTACATCTTTTTTTACTTTTCCCCTGAAAATTTCCATTAAAAAAATAAAAATAAAAGACCTCATATTGTATTCATAGTATTTACATTACTGGACAATTTTCATTTCAACGTATAGAGTGAGGCTGCCAAATGTCAGGGCCTGACCTGTATCTCCAATTTTTATCAATCATCTCCAGGCAGGAGATGAGAGGACAAATCTTCCAGTTTTGGTGGATTCTGCTCCAGGCAAGAGGAAAGGGTTCTGTGCAGGTTTCCAGTTAAACCAGAAAAAGTGTAATATAATTTGGAAGGCTTGATTGATTTGTTGCTGCAACCTGCCAAGACTCTTGGTGTGTGTGTTCTATGTCCTTACTTAGATACGGAACAGACTGAAAAGTTCAGAAGCTTTCCAGGTGGGTTGGGAGTGCAGCATTTACACAACTCACTCTCCCAAGATGCCCAAAAGTTGCCTGGAAGTTGCCCAGCCAATCACATGGGAGCGGCTTCAAAATGCTCTGAGGACATGATGTTTACACTCCACATGCTGTTGGAGTGACCAGAAGCTGTCCTAGGGTTGCAGCAGGGCCACTTAAGGTGGCTTTTTACCTGCTTAAATAGGAATGGACTTTGGGCTGGCTCCTGGGCAAATTGGGGCAGCGGCATGTGTATGTCATAGCTCCAAACTGACCGGCCCCAACCTGCCCTTTTCGGGTGGTCTGCTCCAGGTAGTGTTCAGAAGAGTACCTGATTTTTTTTTTAATGAGAAGGGTATACTGGAGACTTTTATAGGTTGGGAGGAGGGCACAAAAGAAGGGTAGGGGCTTCACATGGACCATATTGTCCCCTGTTGTAGAGGCTAATGCCCATGACTAAGATTCACTGGCCTGTTACAGACTGCCAAAATAAAGCTGCTTTGGGTCTCTTTGGAGGTATGCTATTTAAATGATGCATGGTTCCTAAGAGTCTGGAGGTTGCACCAAAGCCACACTCCATTCCTAAGCACTGGAGTGCAGCTTTGGTGCGGCTTCCGGATTCTTAGGATGCATGCATCATTTAAATAGCATACCTCCAAAGAGGCCCGAAGCAGCTTTATTTTGGCAGTCTGTAACAGGCCACTGTTTCAAAAGTACTAAGTGCTGTTCTTGGCAGAATCAATGAGAAAGCACTTAGGAATGGCACAGCAGAGAGCATGTGTGTGGATGTGAGAGTTGACTGCAGAGTCTCATTCATACACACACACACACACACACACACACACACACACACACACACTTGTGCATTATAAGTCGCTCTGGAAACATCAATCTCAGCAGAGCCATAAAATTCACCTTAGAGAACATAACCATATCTCAAAAAAGCATGAATTCACCTTAAAGAAAATAAATATATCTTTAAAAAAAAGCAAGTGCCTGCTATGGTTCAGCAGCATAGGTTAAGATCTCTATGAAGGAGTCATTTCAAAAAGAGACAAATGTTCTTTTGCTAGAACTGGATGCTAACTTCCCCAGTGCATTTGATTTACTGCTACAGGACTGATGCCTTCAGCATACTGCAGCAACCAGGAGCTCTATGGCAATTTTAACCTCTCTCTAGTCCAACTCTGTGTTAAAGTTAGCATGTGAATGTCTTTGGGTGGATGAAGTTTCTTCCACATTCTTAGGTTAGATCTTTTTTGTTTTTGGTTTGTTTGTTTATGCCTAACTCTGCTTTACTGAATCTAGGTAGTTCCTGCTACTTCTGGGTCACTTCTTCAAAGTAGGACTTCAAAGTTATGATAATCAAAACCGTATTTTAAAGCCCTAATCGTCTAGACCAGGGTTCCCAATCTTTTTGACTAGCAGAGCCCTTTTTAGAATCAATTTCTATGACAGAACCCCTAAGAGGCCTACCCTGTATCTTACAAGTTCATAGTGTTTAGGAGTAGTGTTACCTTTTGTTTCTTATTTTTTAATTTCATTCATTTTCCCCCCCATTTTCCTGGAGCGGCCCTGGGAAGTTCATGCTGAGCCCCAAGGGCTAATTGAAGCACAGGTTGGGAACTGTTGGTCTCTAGACTGTATCTTCCTGTATGAGCCACTGAAAGTTCTAAAAACCTTTAGAGAGTGCTTTCTTTCAGTTTCACTACCATCTCACAGTTGTTTGGTGATGACATGACAGAGAACCTTCTCAGTGGCTGCTCCCACTACTGTTTTAACTGTTTTAACTACTTGTTTTTAATAGTAGTAGAATTCAAAGACATCCCTGTACTAGTCTGTGAAAGTATGCAGGAGGGTCTTGCAGCACTTTGGGGACTGAGGGGCTGTACAGACAGGTGGCGGGACACTGCCCCTTTTCACGCCTGTGGCATCCACATGCCACAGCTTCCGCAGGGAGCAAAAAGAAGCCATGAAAGGGGGGTTATTTTTAGCTCCCTGGAAGGAGCGTCATAGCCCTGACGGGGAAGCATGATGATGCCCCTTCCATGCTTCGCTGTTTCGGTGCTGTGCCAGAGTCGCATCATGATGCCACATGCCATCCAGAAGGGTGTATGGGGTCAAGGTGTGATGGGGCAGTCATGGCATCCAACATGCAGACAGTGCGTCATGGCTCCGCCCACAAGTTGGCACAAAGTGCCGGTCTGTATTGGACCTGAGAGAAAGAAGTTCTTCAAAAGGTGCTACAAATTCCCTTTGCATACTGTATTAATAGTATTATAGTTTCATTGCTTTTTAACAACTTTTGTGATATATTTTAACCACTTTTATTTTAAATCTTGTATGCTAGCTTCCATCTTTGGTTGAAAAAAGGTAGGATATAAATTGAGTTAAAAATAAATAAAGTCCACATCTATCAGAGTACAAGAATGCAACAGTTAACAATGTGCTTATCAGATAAAATTTTCTTGCATATTTATAGGGATGCAGTGTGATCTTTGTTTGATTTGTTCATACTTATAGAACCCACAGAATGGAGATCCTAAGGGTGGTCAAGAGACCGCACATTGATTTTCTGAGCTGTGGTTGTCAACTGCTGTAGTTCGAAGTGCTTTATTTATCTTATGCTTGAACTCTCTGTTCTCCCAATATCCTGTAAAGTCTATGACCACCTGTGCCTTTTTGTTCCTGTTTATACTATCCTCTTACTGTCAGCTTTTATATTTGCTTTTATTTTTCTGCTGAAATGAATCAGTGAGTACACTTTTCCAGCATCTGAAATCTGTACAGGAATTATGAAACATGTGTTCCTTTGTAGGATTCCAAATTAATTTAATAAGAATGAAATATGTTGATAGGAAAATTAAATTATTAACCTAATGCAGACAACAAACTAAAGTGACAGTGCTTCCTGTTTATTTGAGTAGATGGCTGCTGTTGTTTTATTGAACTGCCTTTCCTACAGAGTGCTTTACAAATATGAGTGAATGAAGTGCCACATAGTGATCCTATTTCATTAGCCACACTCATTATCATTGTTTCAATCATTTGGGAAGATGATAAGATACAGTTATGGTAAATGACACAATCCAGCCACACAAAAAAGCAGTTGGTCAAACAAGGTTCACAATGATGGCAGTGACATCCAATCCAAGAGTATAAAATATCTAATTGTAAATCAAAGTGCAAAGCAAATAGGATTTAATTATAAACAAGACACTGAAACATTTCAGTAAACTAATTTATTTTAAAATGTTTTAATCATTCTTATAAAATTCACTCATATTTGTATATGTATCATAAAACATAGTGAGAGAAGCATGGTATAGCAGTCTGAGTGCTGGACTAGGACTCTGGAGAGCAGGATTCAAATCCTGGCTTGGTCATGAAACCCACTCAATGACAGGCAAGTCACGTGCTCTCAGCCTCAGGGGAAGGCAATGGCAAACCTCTTAACAAACCTTGCCAAGAAAAATCCTTGATAGGGTCACCATAAGTCAGAAACAACTTGAAGGAACACAACAACAACATAAAACACAGTAGGGTGAGCCATTTTCTTTTTTAAAAAAAATAGCTAAACTTTTGGCTACATTTGGTAACAGCACACCTTGAATTATAGAAGGATGCATTTGACTTTTTTGTGGTGGTGGTGGTGGGACACAGACGAATCACTCTAAAGGGTACCACTTTTGAAAAATAAAAATGGCAATACTAGACTTGATTGTTCATCTAAGGAAACCCATCAGTCATTTTTATGAGCTGATAACAGATGTGGTTGCTGGGGAAGTGGAGTGGATAGCCAGGGCTGAAATTGCCTTGGGAAGGGTGACATGCCATGCCAACCTTTAGATAGTGAAAAATAGATCTGCATGGCATGTGTAAGTGAGTAGATAGAGTTTCAGACAGCAACATTTCAGAGACAGCACTTTGGACAGCTCTTTCCAACATGTTTTTTTTATTTGCCTGAAAATATACAGAGAGCCTTTTATATCTACTAGGGTTTAATTCAGGATTCACCCACCATTGGTGGATACTAAAAGCCATGGATGCTCAAGTCCCATTACATTACAAGTCCTCTTCCCCCCTCTGTCAGTTGTTTGTGATCTGGCACAAGTTCTTTTATTACTGTTTTAATGGTATTGTTTTTATAAATTGTATTGAATATTGCTGTTAACCGCCCTGATGTTTCGAAGGGCGGTATATAAATAAAGTTATTTATTTTATTATTTATTTATTACATACAACAGCAGGGTAAAAAATGTATCTCTTATATAAAATGGTAAAATCAAGTTTTGCTTTTTTAATGTATATATCCAGTGGATAAAGAATCCATGGATACAGAGGGCTGACTAAATGTAGAAGTTTATCGCATGGGCCCTGAAACGGGCCCGTTGTGTCCTAAAACAGGGAGGCACACGGAATGTGATGGGGCTAGGGACTGCATTTTACTGCACAAGGGAACGCCACCGCTGGCGCTGAATGTTCCAATCGTGTCCTTCCTTCGTTCCAGAGGGCGTGATTTCTGAGAATTGTTCTAAAGCGTTCTCAGAAATTGATCCCTCTGGAATGGAGGGAGGACACGATTGGAATGCCCGGCGGCAGTGGCGGCATTCCCTTGTCCAGTAAAATGCGGGCCCTAGCCCCATGCCATTCTGTGCATGTCCCTGCGCGCACCCATTTTAGAACGCAATGGGCCCATTTTAGGGGCCGTATGATAAACTTCGTAGATTTCTTTCATTTCCCATTCTACCATCTAATATCATCTGTTTCACCTTTCCATTTTGAAAGCAGAATATGTGATGGTGGTGGAATCAAGCAGAGGTTGGAATGCTGTTTTTATGAAGAATGAACATAATGACATGCTGAAACTTTCCATAAGTGAACAGTGGTAAGATGATACTCGGGACCCAGAGTTTCATCATACTACGTCTCAGTCATCAATGATTTCATCATGTCATTCTATTAATTCCTCATAAAGCAATGTTCCAAGTTTGGGAATCAAGCATTGACTTTTACGTCACACGTTTAGGCCTCCATTTGTGCACCCCACTCTACCTTAACTTCTTGCTTTTTATCTTACTTTGGCCCGTTACAAATGGGCAGGAAAGTACGTGCGGAGCGCATACTAGGGTTAGAAAGGGGTGGTGCTTCCGCACCCCCCTAATCCTAGTGTGCGCTCCACACGCACAAAATGGCGGTGGCCGTTCCACATGGCTGCCGCCATGAGGACATCACGACCGCGCTGCCTCTATACGGGGCGGCACGGATGTGACGTCCTCGCTCCGTGCCAGGGCGCTTAGTGCGCCCTTAGCGCGGAGCAGGAAGGAGTTCCGTTTTGGAGCCCAGCGGACCAAAGGAGAAAGGGGCCAAGCGTCCCCTTTCTCCTCCTCCCCGCCGCCGCAGGGTGTCCTTGGGGCTTGAAGCCCCAAGGACACCCCTTTCCAGGCTGCAGGGAAGGGGCCTTTTGCCGCTCTGGACACTGAGGCCCCGATACAGCAGGGAAAGGGGCGGGTGCAGCCCGCCCCAAACAGGCGGTCTGTAACCCGCCTTTGATTCTGGATCATTCTTGCTATTTGCTGTCTCCAAGCCTTAATACAGCAAAATGCTGAGGGTTATTGTGGAATCTTCTTCAGCAAAGACTAAATAATAATTTATCAAGAATTAATTAATTATAATAGTCTCTGGTGTAAAACAGATTAGATAGCCTCCAATATATCTTCCATAACTATATTTTAATAAGAGCAATCCTATTGAAACAGATTTGCATAATAACAGTCTCCTTGGTACAAATTCTACAAAACAGATTGTTTCTCTAAAAACATGCTCTCTTTCCCTTCCATTCTTTTTCTCTGTGTCCTCAGAGCTTCAATTTTTACAGGGTCCTTAATTAGGCACGTTCCCTTTGTTTATTACAATTTTAAAGGGTAAGTGGTTAATGGCTTGCAATTGAAAATGCCTGGTAATTAATTATTAACGCAATAGGCCTGACTGCCTCTCTAACCTACCTTGTCTCCAGTAGCATCATGCTGTATGTATACATTAATTCTGAGTAATTCAGTGATAAGAAAAAGGGAAGCAACTTGTAGACAGTTCAAGCAATTTAATCAGGTTGCCCCTTAGAGTTAACAATAGCTATTGTTTAATTCCAACTATCCCTGTTTTCATCATAGGGAACAAACTGACAAAACATAACAGTAATTCAGAATTACACATATCACAAACGACCGAAAATAAACTGATTGCCAAAATTTAATAATGCAAAAAGTTTTATATTTTTGCCAGTGTAACAAAGTACCAAAATACTACTTCATTTTGAGAAGTTAGAGAGGCAAGAAGTATGAGAATGGCATGGTGGCAAACATGCTGTTTACCTATGCAGCCATTTTTTTGAGACAGACAGAGAGAGACAGAGAGCAAGAGAAAGGCTGACCAAGCTATTCTTGTAGTGGAAGGGCCTAGGTGTCTGCATACAGTGGCAGCAGCCAGCCACCTAGAAGGAGCATAGTAAAGCAACGTATCAGCTCTGCAATGAGTAAATGTGTTTAGAATGACACCCTCATGGATTTTATCCACTGGGAGGGAGGATAAATTTTTGTTGTTGTGCTGTTAACTGCCTTCAAGTTGACCTCAACCTTAAGTTGACCCTATGAATGAGACATCTTCAAGACCCCTCTATTCTTAACCTCTCTGCTCAGGTCCAGCAAGTTCAGATCTTGGCCTCCCTTACTGAGTCTAGCCATCTGACATACAGTCTTCCTCTCTTTCTACTGCTCTCCACTTTTCTTAGCATTGTTTGTCTTCCAGTGAGTCATGCCTTCTCATTATGTGAGCAAAGTACAATAGCTTCAATTTGATCATTTTGGCTTCCAGGAAGAGTTCAACCTTGATCTGTTCTAGTACCCATTCATTTGTCTTTTTGGCTACCCCTGATATCCTCAGAACTTTTCTCCATCACAATGAGTTTTCTTCCAATCTGCTTTCTTCACTGTCCAGCTCTCACTTCTATACATGGTAATGTGGAATACAATGGCTTGGATGATTCTAACTTTAGTGTTCAGTTGTATATCTTTACATTTTAGGATCTTGTCTAGTTCTTTCTTATCTAGTTCTTCCATTGTCTAGTATTTTGATTTCTTGACTGCAGTCTCTGTTCTGGTCAATGTTGGCTCCAAGGTTGAATTTATATAAATCTTCCATGGTCATTATTTTTGTTTTCTTTATGTTCAGCAGTAAGCCTGCCTTTGCACTTTATTCTTTAACCTCCTTTCGTAATTGCTCCAAGTTTTTGATATTTTCCATAAGTAGTATATTGTCATCCACATATCTTACATTGTTGACATTCTTTACTCCTATCTTCCTTCCTCCTCCTTCTGAAAACAACAACAACAACAACAACAACAACAACAACAACAAAAAGGGAAGAAGGAAAGACCTCTTCCACAATATTCATGAATTCAAAGGGAGGGTAAATTTACTTTAACTTAATCAAGATGGAGGATTTACATAGGGCAAATATATTTATTTATGAAAGACAAAAATATATCTTTTTCAAATTCTGAATCTGTAGCATGAATTAAAAAAACATTTTGGATGAGTTTTCAGGATTTAGCTCCCTCTCCAGTGTGTCTGTATGTTAGATCTCGAGGTTAGCTAGTAGATACATATTGTCTCTGTTGCACATTCATGTAAAAATATGCATGTAGAGTACAATCCACTCATGTCCTTATTAAGTGTTATAAGCAGGTAGAGACAGCTGGGGATATGTTCTGGGGACATCTAGTCCTTCACCCATCACTTTTGGCCTCCCTTTATTCCCTTCAGTAGTCTGAAAAGAAACTGTACTTTATCAAAGTTTCTGAATTCATGGAGCTCTGTAATCACACTGAGCATTTGATCCATGTGATATTTTTCCTCCACTAGTAAGGCACCTTCCTTTAACTATAAAAGTAACTTAAAACTATATTTATACTGGAAAAGAAGTGACATTTAAGTTATATCTTTATGTAACTTGGTTATACTTTATTTACTGGGGAAATAATTATTTTCGAATAACTAGTTATTAGTACTGTAGTTAGTCACGCCTATGCTGTAAGACAATAATACCAGAAATTGATTATACAATAAATGTAACTTACTAGGCATAATATGCATCATACAAAATGTGTAAGTTATACTGAAACTATAATGAGATGAAAATATTATTATTATTATTATTATTATTATTATTATTATTATCATCATCATCATCATCATCATCATCATCATTATTATTATCATCATTATTAAAATGTTTGCAAAATCTGTTTGCTACAGTGAAAGTGGGATATGTTCCCACAGTGGCCTGAGTTTCAATCACAATTTTATCAAGTGAGCAATGGGCCTATTGAGTGGGGGAGGGGGACTGTTTGAATGAGTTGGGGGAAATCCCCCTAGAATAAGGTTGAGCTATTCAATAGGTTAGGATCCAATATACCTCATGGGGGTAAACAAAGGAAGACACTTGGGGAAATCTGTTGTTTGGAAAAAAGCTATCAAAAGTGTACAGGGTTTTTTTTATGTGCTGGAACTGTGGTATATGTTTAAGTAGCACAAATTAGAAGATCAGTCAAAGGTACCTGGGAGAGGTTCCTCCACTATTTAAGCCACCACAAATTTGTTTCAAAGAAGTTATGTTTTGAATTGTTGAACAAAGGCACAGCTGTTTCAATGGCTGGAAAACATTGTTATGTGCACCCCAAATTCTTTGAGCATTCAGAGGTTTTGGAGGTTCCAGCTCTTACCTAGATCAATTTCTTTTGGAAAGAGGCCATGGAAGGCTTAGGGTAAGGGGGGGGGGTCATGTTTCTGACTTTTTGTAAATATGCACATTAAATGCAGATGGAATTTTAAATTTACACCTCCTTCCATAAACACTGCTTCCCTATCAAATTTTTAAGATACACCTCAGAAACCAATCAGATCCTTGCAGGGAGTGATTTAGTCACATACCTCTCTTTTTGGTCTGGTCTTAATATGGCTACAGACACTACAGGTTGAATTCACTCCCCTTCTCCTAAGAGGCAGAGGACAAAAGTTTAATCACTTTTCAATTTTCTTAATCCATTCACAAAGACTGCACCTGATGACTACCACTTTTCACAGGGTCAAGTCTAGACCACTTTCCAATTAGTTTTCTCTGACTAGTCCAGGATCTTTTAGAATCAGATCCACTGGGTTACTAAGGCTCCCTGAGAAATTATTCTGAACAATGTCAAGCATATAACATCATGTACTATATCAGCTAGCAAAAATGCCATAGGATCCTGCTCTTTCAGGCTTTGTATCCCCCAGCACTCACATTTTGTCATAATATTTCAATACTCACATAAAAGGTTTCATGAAATTCAGTACATGGATGGATTGTGCCTGAAGTCAACCTCGAGTTTATGCTATTTATGATGAAATTAAATGAGCCCAAATACACTGTTGGCTGGTTTTTAAATCACAGGTCTTAATAATAGTGTTTCAGATTTCTCCATCAGTGACAAGCAGATTTTTTTTATTATTGTCAGTGGGCAAAGCTGATATATGCATATGTTTAAACTGGATTAAGATGGAAGGTATCTGGTGGACTCCTTAATTACACTGTTTAATAACCATCTGTATCCAAAACTAACAAGACCTCTAGATATGTCACCGGGATTACAATGGGATGTAGACTGGAAAATGACGTGATGGAGAAAGCTCCAGAGTATTTTGGTCATATAAGGCCTCAGTATTTGAAGTCTAATCACTGCCATCAGTACAAATGGTAGTATCCAGAAGTGCCCCAAATCCATGCAAGGATTGTGGGAGTCATTGATAAAATTATCCCCATGGTTCCAGCATTCATGGGCACTACATTAAGCCTGGCTGCTATCAAGGACTGTAACCATCTTGCTCATCACATGGCAACTTGAGAAGAAGGCAGATATGTGGGATTACTAGGATGTGGTTACAGGGTCAAATGGATCAATTTAGGATCAGTGTGGACTCCAAAAGGAGTATTGGACTGATCCTAAATTAAGTCTTTGAAAGGACCTAAGAAAACTGGTATTCCAGCCCCTCTGATTTTGGACTCTGTAATATTCTACCCAACAGACAAAAGATGTGACATTTAGAAATATTTTGCCCTCATTCCTAATGTATGATAAAAGTTACATTGACAATCTTGACACAAGTCCATCTTCCAACAATTTTTAATGCATGTTAGGATTTGAAGGATGGTTGTGGAGAACTACTAAGATTTCATCATCCATAGATCTGTCATATTTGCCCATATATTGCTGGATTTATGAAGATCCTTTTGAAAGCACTTATATTAAAAATATAAGATACAAGCTGTTGAAAATGACATCACTGAACTTAACTATCTGCAAAAATTCCTTTACTGTGTACTTGGGTTCCACATGGCAAGAAAGGTGGGATATAAATTAAACAAACACACACATTTGGACACGTGAAATCGATTTAGCACAACTGTGAGCCTTTTGGGGATTAGCATTAAGTTAAGTTATAGCAAATGGCTTTGGAGAGTCAATGTTGCATAGGTTATTTTAAAATGGTGGTGTCATTTTTTAATTTAATTTAATTTTGTGTGTGTGTCAAAAATGGTGTGAGAATCTACAGCTGATGCCTGAACCTACACTGTGTTCCATACATACAGGATCATTCAAGATAAATGAGCATGTATTTTGCTTTCACAGTATAAGTTGTATTGGGGTGTTGTATGAAGTACTCTGTTACTATGCTTCTGAACTTCTAGTTGAACAAGGGAATAATGTCTGGTGGCTTCTGTTCGTGGGTGTCTTCATAAATACATCTTTTGTCTTTCAATTTTGAAAAAAAAAAGTGATTAAATAATTTAAGCAACTGATTTGCTAAATAGACATGTCTGGGCCTTCGGATGCTATCAGACTGCAGCTCTGATCAGCCCTAACCGACAATATCTGGAGGACCACAAGTTGTCCAAGTGGGGAAGGGAGTTTTATTGAAAAGTTTAATATTGACAGGCTTTTGCTCTGAGTTAATGATGCCTCCTGCTGCACATCAACAGGGTGTGTGTGTATGTGTGCACACGCTAGAATACCAGCTTCCTAAAGATGCCTTCTGGGGACTCAGAGTGTTTCTCAGTTTCAAACCATTTAATTATTATTTTTGTGGAAAGCAATACAATTCAATTCAAGAGATTTTGAGCAATAAAACCATAGTCTGCAATCTTTAAAATCATATACAGAATTTGTAACTCTGAATACAGTGGAATTATTAGTGAGTACAGCTTCCAGGCTGTGATCCAAATGTCTACTTTGCAGATGGTCAGCCTTTGATGCTCTCCTTATTGTCACATCTGATGGATTAGGTTGCAAAATCACTGGACCGTATAGTCACTAGGAGCCTGATCCAATACATCTATTTTAGCTGCAGGCATGAAAACTGTGGGCTACATAAATTAAAGTAACATTCTGTGACCAACAGGCAGAATAGTTCTAGCTGTCACTGCTTTTTGCCATTGTGGATGCTCTTTCCTAACTTCTGGTACCTTTAGAGGACATCTGTTGGATATTCACTCTCAAGCAGCAAACTGTTTTGGACTAGCTTTGTTCTCAACATTTCCTCAACCTCAGTGACAGTCTTTGGTTCAATTTGTGCATCAGAGTAAAAGCAATGATGTTTTAGTCATTTACCCATATTAACACTAAGACAGTTTAGGCAGTGGGCTTGATTTAAACATAAATCTTGGTTTCTGTTAGTACTACAGTGCAATAAGAACAACTACAGGAAAGCAAATCCCAAAGAATGACCAAATGCATGGCGACAGCTTTTCACACACACTAAGATCACAGTGAATCTGGGTCTTATTCCCAGCCCCTAAAGCAATCACAGGCCTGTTACAGACTGCCAAAATAAAGCTGCTTCGGGTCTCTTTGAAGGTATGCTATTTAAATGATGCATGGGTCCTAAGAGTCCGGAGGTTGCGCCAAAGCCACACTCCATTTCTAAGCACTGGAGTGCAGCTTTGGTGCAGCTTCCGGATTCTTAGGACGCATGCATCATTTAAACAGCATGCCTCCAAAGAGACTCGAAGCAGCTTTATTTTGGCAGTCTGTAACAGGACACAGTTTGAAAATGTTACTCTTCCCCCTAAATTTTCCAAGCGCTGCACTCATCTATTGCAGGTGTTGCCAGTTTGATCCTATCAGCAAAGGATCCTGTGGCACTTTTAAGACTAAGATACTTTTTTCCCCACAAGCTTTCTTGGTTTACAATTCATTTCCTCAGATGCATTGAGGCTGATCTCATCTCACTCTTTTGGCCTTCCTCGTAGCATGCACCTCTGACTTTTCTTTCTCCCTGCAGCTTCTCTTCTTATCTCCTTTGTCCATTGGCTCAGCAACATCATTCTCTTTGCTTGCAGCCTCTTGGTTGCCCTACTGCCTCTTGGCCATCATTTATGGTTGTTTGTTTATGACTTCTATTTCCTTCCTGCAAATGGAAATCGTGAATCATTCTTGTGTCCCCCATGCAGGGCTGATAGATGTGAATGCATTTGGGTCTAGACCCTACTACAGCAGCCAAGTGACTCTTCCTTTGTTTGCACCTGTGGCTGTGTGCAAATCATTTTACCCTTTTCTGCCTCAGTCACTCTGCTTCCTAACGTGAAGGCAGAAATAACTTCACAAAGCTCTTGGGCCTCTTGAAAGTATTATTTTTCAAAATGTTTTCTTTTATTACTTTTTAATCATGCTGTTCCCTCTCTCTTTTTTCCTCCCCCCCCCACTGGGGATTACAAGGCTTTGTTGTTTTGAGGGGAGAGTACAGTGAGGTACTTTTAAAAAAATCCAAACAGGGTTTTAAAAAAAGAAGAAGGAAAAGCTGTGATATTTGCTGACTGTAATCCTTATGGTAATACTTGGACGAATATCTGTTCTGTTCTGTTCAACCAGTCATTGTGTCAGGAGAAAGACTGATGTGGAACCATGATGATCAGGGTGGGGAGAAGAAGAGGAAGTTGCAGAGAGGATTAGAAGGTTAAGGTAGGATTAGGAGGTCCTTTTAAAAAAGAACGAAGCATGAAAGAATGCAGTAAAAAAAAGAAGAAAAGAAAATGAAGTGTGATGTTTATGTCAGTAAATTGGAAATACAAGTTTAGAGTGTTCAAATACAGTTGATAGGGGGGAATAGCTTTTATTCTTCTCAAATAGGCTGCTGATTTCTCAAAGGACAACCTGCTGGAGTTAACCCGCCAGTCCTTCAGGTGATTTAACAAATAGAATAATGCTTGCTTTCTATTTCCTCTAGAAGGATACTTTTCTCTTTCATTCCTAGATTTACCTGAGCACAAGTCAAACTAGTTTGTACAAGGGCTACTTACTTGAACATGATAATCCGTACAGAAGGCATGGCAAATGGGCAATGTAGTACAGGAGATAACACTGTAAAATAAATCATCGTAATGGGAACATCATAGAGAATGTGGGTACAGTGTTATTAGAAATAGCCACTCATGTGCTCTAAGGGCACAAGTACCTCAGGACACTCCAGAGTGTTCCAAGTCATGTCACCTTCCTCTTTCTTACTGTTCAACAGAATCTGCAGGCTGACTGTAATCTTACATTATTAGCATATTCTTTCACAGAAGAATAGCCACATATGAGGAACTGTGTAAAGCATGCATATTTTTCATGAAAGATCCACAAATAAGAAAATAAGTTGTTTCCCTGCTTATGTCCCCAAACCTTCCATGGGCAATCATTGTGAATATTTTGCTCCTGCATTATGTTTTTAAAGGATATTCCTTCTTCCAGAAGTACTTTATATAGCTTTTGATTCTGTCATTCGCCAGTCAGTTTGTATTTGGGCTATTGGTACATAATCTTGGTCAGAACCCCTGGAAAGGAAGGATTTATGATTACTTGCAGTTTCCCAGACTATGTTCCCTCTAGTAGTTAAGATCTCTAGAGTGGCTTATAGTCTTTGTCTAATGTCTATCTGTACCCAGCCAGCCAGACTTCAATTTTTTTTATTTGCATGTAATAATAAGCTGCTTTCCCCCTGTTTTAAGTCATGAATTATCAGGCTACCAACCCCTTCCAGCAAGCTAAATATGTCGTCCAGATCAAATCCAAGCCAGTGAATCTGAGTGGCCACCAAGCATGCCAGTCCCAGGGCAGGGGGAGGATAATTCACATATGCACTTGGATAGGAAACACTTTGACATATTTTACTAGGGGCCTTGAAAGACATTTCTGATATTATGTGAACATTCAGATGAATGCGTAAGCTGCCTTGGCTGTGTATTCATCTTTAATTATTAAACCAGGGCAGGTAATTCATAGCCCTTGAGGTCTTTATTTCCTGACAGCAGAATTAATGTACGCAAGACTGTGGGATAAGGTAGGTTCCAAGTATGGAAAAACATAGGCAGATGGAAAGGGAAGAAGGGGAGAATAAAGCAGTTGAGCGAGAGAAACCAGTTCTATTTACATGGCAGGAAAATCAGTGAGAGTGATAATACTGTATAACAGCAGAATATTAAGAGTAGAAGATGAACCATATTGCATTAGGCCAAAACCTTATCTTGTCCAGTATTCTATTCCTGCAGCAGGCCATCAGTTTTCCATGGGATGTATGTGCTAGCAGGATGTGAATGCAGTAGCACCCTTCCATACACGTTCCCTAGTAACCATTACTCAGTGGCATAGTTGCTGTAATACTGAGTGTAGTATATAGCCTTCATAACTAGTAGTCATTGATACACTTGGCCTCCAAGAAATTGTCCAATCTCTCTTTCAGTTTTCTCCACAACATTCAGAAGATGTTTATTGTTTGAGAAATATGTTATAAGAAACAGGTAGTCCAAGGGCTCTACCACATGAGGCCCATTGTCACCCCAATCATGCTTGTCAATGAAATACAATTATCCCTGTATGTATAATATCCATCTTCACATCATGTGACTACTGCCATCACACTCTCTTCTTGACTCCCCATTAACCCTGCCTCTTCACAGCAAGCCTTCTGGTTTTATTTTATTTTTATATTTATTTTTTCATGCTGTGCTACTGCAATTTAAGATTTTTTTTAAAAAGGGGGGGGGAGGTAACCAGGCTGCTTGGGAATAGCATAAGGGAGGACAGACAGTTGGAGAGGAGGAGACACTGACAACATGTGATTGCCAATATTGCAACTGCCTTGGCAGCAATATTTCACACTTGGGGAGACTGCTAGTGCAGTTGGGTGCTCATTGATGGGTTTCCCTGTCACTGAAAAGGGACACTCTAACCACACTTGGGGAATGCAGCAACTGTGGGTTGGAGGCAATGTCATGTGATAAGTATCACCAAACACTGCTTTTTTCTGGGTCTAATCATGGTTTAAAAGCTGCATGTAGTAATCTCACAAATCTCACCAGCAATCCTGGTCCTTAAGTGCAATTAAGACTTATTTCTGAGTAGGCATATGTGACATCTAGCAAAACCCACTGGAAGGAAAGCAGTATGATGGGCTCCTCTTCCCTGCATACAGGCAATTGAAATATATTAGCTTAAGCTAAACCTCATTGCATTCTGTGTGACTTTTCCCCCCTAATAAACAGGGATAGATCTGTGATGCTAAGTTATATGTTGCTGATACATGGTCATAGTAATAACATATAGTACAGTGGGCCCTTGTTATATGTGGGGGATCCGTTCCGGACCCCCCCTTGCATATGCCAAAATCTGCGTATGCTCAAGTCTCATTTGTCCCCAATGGCGGCACGCGTGCATGCGCGCCGCCATTGGGGACAAAAGTCCCTCTCCTCCCCTCCTCTTTCCCTCCCTCCCTCCTACCTATCTACATACCCTCCCTCCCTCCCCCTCCCCACTTACCTGCTCCGTCGCCATGCCGCCGTCTCCCACATCCTCACCGCCTCCGCGGTTTAAGAGCCGGGGGCAGCTTGGAGGCCCAGAGGCCTCTAGGCTGCCCCCGGCCCTTCTTCCACAGCAGCAGGGAGGAGGATGGGGCCAAGGCTCGTCCTCCTTGCTGCCTCTGCGGTTTAAGGGCCGGGGGCAGCTTGGAGGCCAAGAGGCCTCCAGGCTGCCCCCAGCCCTTCTTCCACAGCGGCGGCAAGGAGGATGGGGCCAAGGCTCGTCCTCTTTGCCGCCGCTGTGGAAGAAGGGCCGGCTGCAGCTTGGAGGCCCACAGGCCTCCAGGCTGCAGCTGGCCCTTTTTACACAGTGGCAGCGGCGGCGAGGAGAACGAGGCCTAGTTTCGTCCTCCTCGCTACCGCTGTGGTTCAAGGGCAGGGGGCAACTTGGAGGCCAAGAGGCCTCCAGGCTGCCCCCGGCCCTTCTTCCACGGCAGCAGGGAGGACGGGCCCTAGCTTCGTCCTCCTCCGCCGCCGCCGCGGTTCAAGGGCTGGGGGCAGCTTGGAGGCCCAGAGGCCTCCAGGCTGCAGCCGGACCTTGTACGGTGGTGGTGGCGGCGAGGAGGACGAGGTCAAGCTTCGTCCTCCTCGCCGCCGCCACCACGAAAGAGCCGGGTGCAGCCGGGAGGCCTTTTGGCCTCCACAAACAGCATCCGGCCCTTGAACCGCGATGGCAGCAGACGAGGCGGCGGCCCAGCGATGGAGCAAGTAAGCAGGGAGGGGGAGGGGGAAGGAGGGAGGGTAGGTAGATAGGTGGGAGGGAGGGAGGGAGGGAGGGAAAGAGGCGGGGAGGAGAGGGACTTTTGTTCCCAATGCCGGCGCACGTGCACGCGCACCGCCATTGGAGACAATTTCCCCGGATTTGCCATGTGCGTATGCTCAAATCTGCGCATGGCAAATCCGCGTATAAGGAGGGCCGACTGTACAGCATTTAAAATTCACTTTAAAAATCTCCTCCTTGTTATGAAATTAAGCAAAGACAAAGAAAAACAGTGCATTGGATAAGACCTCAAAGTGATTCTTAAAGTGAATGGTATGCCCCCCAGGAGTGGTGGAAAAGTCCAGAGGGTGAGGGGTAAAGGCAGGGCAAGGGGGTGGTGAGAGAAAAGGGGGTGGCAGGGTGGCCTTCAGTCAAAGCATTGGTGCACAAGAAAGACAAGGGGAACCAACAGCCTTTAGTACCATGGTGCAAATGAAGTTGAATGAAACTTCCTTTTCGGGTCCCTTAAAACCACAAAGCAGCATCGCCAATCATTTTGTTTGGTGGCATCTCCTGCTCTTTACCTACCTGCACAAGCTCACTCTCACAGATGCATCTTTCACTGATGGTGGCAGTGGTGGTTGGGAATCTTATGAGACTTGGGCACAGGACATCACTTCTATAGATCACAGTAGCACTATTTTGGGATAGGCTGACTGACTGGAGCAAGGAGGTAGAGCACATGCCAGTGAGGGTGAAGCAAGGAGCTTTCAAATTTTGGACCCTGCTTAATCTCTGAGCTTTGCTGGGACTGGGCTGGCAGGATGGAGCTGCAGTGCTACTCTTGCTTTCTTTCATTGGACAGGCTGACAAGAGGTAACAGAAGCAGCAATGTTTGTTTATGTGTGTGGTGGGAAACATCTGAAGCTGTGTGGGAAGATATGTCACCAAGGAAAGAGGAAGGAGTATCTGTGGCCAGTTCTTGGAAGTATTTCTTCACTTTACAGCAGTTCCTGTTGTTAAAATATTTCCCTTTTCCCATCCACACCAGTCTCCAATCCAGAGCATGAGGCCTCAGTAAACCTATAAACACATACATCTGCTGTGCCCCTCTCCACCACAACAAACAAAGCTTCTTCCTTTGCACCTGGTGATCTTGGGAACAGCAACTTAGCAGCTGGTTTAGCAGCAGCCAGGAGGCTTCTTGCCCACACTGGTTTTTGCTGAAGGGGTGGCATGGCTGAGAGGCTTCTTGGTTGTCACTCAAGATTAAAGGGGGCAGTAGGCAGGAAAAGTTTGGGGACCACTGGGATAAGGTAATAGAGGTTTTAATTTCTCCATTATATATTTTTATTTTGAAAGGAGATGCAGGGGATTTAAACCTCTCTTCCACCACAACCTGGTCCTGATTTAGCACCAAGAGTACTTACTCCAGAACCAAACTGAAGCACCCTCCCTCCCTCTCTCTCTCTTCTCCTCTTTCTCACCCCTCTGTCTGTCTGTCTCTTCTCTTCTCCCCCCCCTCTCTCACACACACTTATTTCTTTTTCTCTTTCCCTGCTCTCCTGTGTCAATATCTTGGGTATAGCTTTCATTTAACCAGATTGTCCTGAGCATGATAAGGAATGTAGATTTCATCAACTGTAGAGGACAGGACCATGCCCAGAGTGAGTCTTGTTCTAGTGCCACAAGTGCAATCATGAGAATATGTATATGATAAAGGCTTGAGGGCTCTTTATGCCTTCTCCTGACACAACCACACACTTGCTATCTCTCATCTGATTTCCCTCTCCTTCTTGCTTCTTGATGGGCTAGAACAGGGGTAGGCAACCTGCGGCCCGCGGGCCGAATGCGGCCCGGTGAGGCCTTGGGACCGGCCCCAGCCTGGTCCTGCCGCCGATTGCCGCCGGGGCCTTTGGCGTCTCGCGCGAGGGGCATGGTGGGGCAATTGTCTATAGAAGCCTCAGAAGCATGCATTTATCTTAACTTTTTTTTAAAAAATCAGCAAATTTTTTCGCGTGTCCTCCATTTTTTATTTAAAAAGTGCCCTCCATTTGAAAATTTTGTCGTACATCTGTCCCGGTTTATTTATTTATTTAATTTTTTAAAAATTATTTAATTATTTATTTTTTGGCTTTGGCCCCCCAGTTGTCTGAGGGTCAGCAACCTGGCCCCCGGCTCAAAAGGGTTGCCTGCCCCTGGGCTAGAAAAAAGGGAAAGAAGGAAAGAAAGCTTCACATTGTGTTGTGGGAAGAGGGAGGTCTGGATCAAAGATGAATAAGGGCAAAGCAAGGATGTGTGTTGTTCCCACTTTTGCCAGGTTAAAAAAATTTACTCTCTCCACTGCTGGTTGTGTGAGGACAGGAAGGATGTTCATGTATTCAAATCATTTCTCCAGCAGCCCAGTTAAAAACTGTGTTTTCTCTTCAGTGGTTGTCATAGCGGCAAGGGGGTGGTTTTCTAGTATAGCCATGTTAGCAGCATCCCATTCTCTGATATCTCAGGGCCATGAGCTGAGCCTGTGAGGGAGGAATCCTTGTGATATCACAGAAATGGATCAGGTAGAGGTTGAGAAATAAGTGAGAGCTACTACTCACTGAATGTCATTTTCTGGGGAGGCACAGAAAGACATGTAGGGGTAAAGTTAGGAAAGCTAAAGCGCAGAATAAGCTTAGGCTAGCTAGACAGGTTAAGAACAATAATTTTGATTATGTCTGTAGCAAAAGGAAGAAGAAGGAAATGATAAGGCCACTGCGTGGAGAAGATGGAGAAATTCTAACAGGGGGCAGAGAAAAGGAAGAAATACTCAACACCTTCTTTGCCTCAGTTTTCTCACAAAAGGAAAAGGGTGTTCAACCTGAGGGAAATGGAGCAGAGGACACAACAGAGGAAATGCAGCACAGAAAAAGTAAAGAGGTAGTACAGGAATACCTGGTTAAGTCTCCAGGGCCAGATGAACTATATCCAAAGATATTAAAAGAACTGGCAAATGTAATCTCAGAGCCACTGGCAATACTGTTTGAGAACTCCTGGAGAACAGGAGAAGTCCCAGCAGACTAGAGAAGGGCAAACATTGTCCCCATCTTCAATCAATGCCAGGAAAGATTATAGAATAGTCTCCTTTTTTGGAAGTTTTTAAACAGAGGCTGGATGGCCATCTGTTGGGGATGCTTTGATTTTGAGTTCCTGCATGGCAGGGGGTTTGACTGGATAGTCCTTGTGGTCTCTTCCAACTCTTGTCATGCTATGGCCCGATCTAGACGGGCCTAAAGTGTGCCTTCGTCACGTGCTAGGGTTTGGCCGAGGGTGCACCGCCCATACATGCCTAACCCCTAGCACGTGACAAGGGCGTCAAAATGGTGGCATTTTGACATGGCGGACGCCTAGTGTCTGCACATCCCGGCGTCATTGTGATGCTGCGTGTGCGCCATTGGTGCACTGTGCATTACAATGGTGCTGCAGAAAGAACCCGCTTTTTGTGGGTTCTTTTTGCTGCATGAGGGAGCCGTGCAGTTTGTCTGCTACGGCTCTCTCATGCAGCAAAACAAGGTGTGGATAAACCACCCTTTTGGGGCGGTCTGTATCCCCCCTATGATTCTATCCAAAAAGTCTTGGGCTTCTTTCCTTCCGGATTACCTTGTCTGGGGGCTCATCCACACCACTCAATTATAGCACTGTGATTAACTGTCATTCTGTTGAATCCTTGTGTATGCATTGTGGTAAGCTGATAGAACATTCTGGCTTAAACTGGCTTAAACCTCTCCTTAAACTGCAAATCTTAGACTTCCATATTATAACTGTGTAGTGTGGCCCCTGAGCCAGGTATCAGTGATCTGGATCAGCAGGGTCACCAACCAGTCTATGGGTTGATGGTGTTGATAATACATTTCATTTGTTTTGTTCATGGCACATAACCTATTAAATTGTACATCTCAAATTATTGATGCTTGAATTTTCAACATACCCTGTCACTTATTATCACTGACCAACAAAGCTTGTAGAAGATGCCCAGAATTGGGTTTTAATGAAAGGAACCATACAATTCAAAGGCTTATTCAATAAAAACTGTTTGCTCCATAATGCATTCTCCCCTCCCTTCCTCCTTCCCTCCCTCCCTCTCTCTATATCTATGTATGTGTGTGAGAGTGAATGTGTGATGTAGTACTGGTACATAACATAACAGAGACGACAAAATATGTTATAGAAACATTAGTCATTGCTGGAAATGCATTACAGTAAATAATGAATTCCTGTATATAAGACAGATTTGCTGTTTTAAAAAGTGACGGCAGTGACAGTAAAAACAGAAATAATTGGATAAAACATGTCATCCTGTGCATTCAAAAAATGAGACAGTGGCCACACAAACACTGTGTTCATGATTTTACTTGGGTTCACATGATCACTCCAAACATCTGTTAGTTGTGGCTCTTTTAATTTTTATTCCATTTAATTTGCTTTATGACGACTTGCTGCTTTTTAAATTGATTGTACTAGCCACAGAAACATTTAAATAAATAAATAAGCAAGAACTAGGTGGTTATATATGTTATGTTCCATGTGACCCAGCATTATTTTTAACAGTTTTTTAACCTACCGTGATAGCCTTTGTATGAGTCAATGTTTGCATGCCAGTGATTAATAGCTCAGACAGAAGTTGCCCTTGTGCATGAATGCAGTATCAGGGAAGGGCCACTATGACAAAGTTAGAGAGCCCTGAAGTATAGGCAGCACATAACTGTGCTTTGAAGCTTACTTTTTTTTAACAGTGAAAATCATCCTTGCATGTAACTAGCTATAAAATGAAGTGGGCAATGGTTATTAAATTATATTGTAATTCTACTTGCTTTTATAGAACACTTTATTCTGGGATGCAGAAGTGTTTTTGTTGATTATGGGCAAAAATGAGATGACTAACACACACTTGTGATGTTCCTGGTATGGCAGAATTTCATTGTATCTGTTTGTGACTATCATAATGCTAACTAAAAAAAGAGAGGCTTTCCCCCACTACTCACAATTATGCTACATGACAAAATGAAGATTCCTTGAGATAGTGAACATTACTATAGTCCATAAACTAAAACCAGCCACACTAGCAGCCTTTCCATTGTTGCTTCCCTCCCATCTTGTGTCAGTAAAATTTACTAGGACCAGGCATGGAAATGCCATCAAAGTTCTAAAACCTGTAAAAAAAAAATCTGCCCTGTCATCAGGTATTTGAACCTGGTTGCTACAAGGTCCACAAAAAATAATATTAATAATAATTACAGCATCCCCAGCTCAGAACTTTTCCTGTTTTCCCCCCACAATCCTCTTTCATTGTTCTGTTAGCTTATATGCTCACATTTGAACTTATTATTTGCCTTCATATCATTTTATTTTTCTTTGGCCTGCCTGCCTGCCTTTTTTCTTGACTTTCTGGAATCTTTCTTGGTACATACACACATCCTCTGCTGTGGGTTAAATGGCTGTTCTTTTAACCAAGCTTAGATACTGTTTTTTAAAGAAGTGGTAAATGTGCACTCTAGCCCTAGGCACTCAGTTGGAAATGAAACTAGATGGATAAGAGTTCTGAAATTTACTGACATACTTGGTTAGAAAGATTAGAATGAAAGCCAGGAGAAGAATATGTGGACCAAAGTTGCTTCGGTTATAAAATCCTAGATACATATAGACCAGGGGGCTTAGATCATTGCATGAAACAACTAGGAGGTCATGAAAGTGAAGTTTCAAAGGGAAAAGATGGGAGTAGATATGTATATAAGAAGAGAATGCATAACCTCCAACTATCCCAGTTTGTCAAGGACAATCCTAATTAATCCTCTGTTGTCCCACTTTTTCAGATGCTTTAAAAATGTCCCAGTTTTCTTCTTCTGTCCTCCTCCCTCTTTTCCCCATTACTCTCAGTATCTTCAGTTGCTACAAACCATCCTGATTAGTCCTAATGTCATAGGGTTGGATTCAGACTTTGTCATGATTAGAGCAAACTCACTTAACTTTACATCTGCATTTAAATCTGCATCCACCTCACAAGTTCTCAAGATTCCTAAGGTCCAAATTATTTTCCTATAGTAAGCCATGTGAGATGCAGGGTGGTGTAGTGGTTTGAGCATTTTACTATGACTCTGGATGACCTTGGACAAATCATACACTCTCAGCCTCAGAAAACCCAATGATAGGTTTGCCTTAGGATCACCATAACTCGGAAACTGAAGGCACACAATAGCAATAACAACAACAATTAAAACACACATCAATAAGTGGCAAAATAGATTTATGCAGTCTCATAAGCATACGTATGTATGTAACTAGTGGGTATTTCAGTAAGAGAACTATGGAGGAAAAGGGCATTTCAAGGTTAGCAATTCATGATGGGTATGAGCTCATACACATAGCTTACAGCAATAAATGAGTTGAAGGAGTGGGTAGACAGGAAAACTTGCCATTGCCTCAAGAGCAACACAGAGGAACTGGGTTAAAATCTAATAGCTCAGGCATCTCTGTTTGCCATTTCAACAGCAGGCCTTTCAGGGCTTATCTCACAGAGTCAGGATATATAATAATGGTCCCAGAGCAGCTTTTGTTTCCAGACTGCTCACAAGTATCTTCTACTGTAGATCTCAAGAGCTACCACTCATGCTTCACCAAGCTCTCATAGGACTGCTCCCATTCCTGGCCTGGGCTTCTCGCTTCCATTTTTTCCTTTCTCTCAGGAAGCCAAGTCTGCTTTTCAGAGACACATATCATTGGAATGGGGGCTGTTGGGAAATGTAGTCCCAATGTTTCAGGATTCAGGATTCATACATCCCTCTACCAAAATTGGGGAGAGTGTTGGTGCAGCCCCCCATGTGTTGTTGGACTTTCAGTATTCCTCATCTCTAGCTATCCCGGCTAGGACTGTTGGAAGTTGCAGTCCCACAGCATCAAGAGGGTTGCCCTTTACCTCCCCCATACTGAAAGAGAATGACTCCTAATATAAAAGGAACCCCAACTATAGTCATCAGACATACAGAAATATTACTAAGAGTGAGACACAGGCACAAAACATACATGTCCATGGACACTCTCATCCACAACTGGTGTAGTGTTCATATTATCACACCTGGAAATTATAGAGTGAACCTAACCAAAACAGCCTGTCTGGTTGAACAGACTCTGAGTTAAATGTGTTTAAATTACAGCAACTTGACATTCATTTTACTCAAGAATCATTTTACAGTGCTTGTCATGTTTAGAGAAATGGCCAATGTGAAAATGAAGAAGTTGCAGAGCAATCTCAGGAGTTTAAAGATGGAATAGCAGGTCGATCTGCTGTGAAGGAATGGGTGACTATTGACACAGTGGGTGGCAAGCTAGCATATAGACAAAAATATCACAGGATACTGTAGTTAAGGAAGGTGGACTATCAGCATAGCTTCAAAAGAATTGTGTCTAGCAGATACATTTATCAGCTAGAAAAGGAAAATAAAAGTGTGAAAACAAAAATACTTATTCTGTATTATTGATCCTACTTTATGGAAGTATTCGTCTACCATGCATGATTAGTGAATGGCCTAGAAACTCATTTCTCCCAGGACTGTTTCAGACATCTGACCTAGAAATATGACTATACATGTGGTTGAGAATAAATCTCAGTTTATGAATCCTGCATCTCCACCACCACATAATATATGTGCTAAGTATTAATATTAACATATGCATAATTTGGTTGTTATTCATTCTACAATCACTCTTTTCAAATGGGGGAAAGAACATGGACATTGGCAGATCATTTATCACATGTCTGGCATGCAGTTTCTGTAATGATATCCTGGCCATGTGCAGAACCTAACGTGGATATCTGTCCTCGGCCTTTCAAGGCAACTTAGTCTTTTATTGTTTTAACATTTTGAACAAAGTATATATTGATGCACCCACCACATTTCTCCCTGACCTTTAAGGTGTATATATGTATATTAACATAATGACTAGTTCTTTAATTAGCTGTTAATAGTTTAATAGTTCTGTAAACAATTAACATGGTAGTGCTCCCATCAACTTAATAAGCTGCAGAAGGGATGTTGGGAGGGTTTCATTGTATTTGGGGGTTGCTTTCTAATGGCTGTGTGCAAGTTATCATAAAACAAGTTTGCTGTTTTTGTTTCTTTAAAGTTATTTCCATTTTATGGCAATCCTAAAGCCAACCTATCATGGGATTGTCTTGGCAATATTTGTTCAGAGGGAATTTAATTTTGTCTTCCTTTGAGGATGAGAGAATGTGACTTACCCAAGATCACCCAAAGGATTTCAATGGCTGCGTGAGGATATGAACCCTGATATCCAGCATCATAGTCCAATACTCAGTTCACTGCACCACACTGGCTCTCTTGACTAGAGGCTATGATCCTTTAAAAACAACAACACACAATTAGAGAAATTCTGTCATGCCATGAGCTGTAAGTCTTCTCAGATTTGGGAAACATTACTCTTTTGATTACAGATATCAGGATCCTTCAGTCACCATGACAAATGACATGTTACTGGTGGTAATAGTCCAAAAGTTATCTTTTCCAAACCGTAGATGTCTTCTATCTTTTTGAATAGTCTTTCACCCTTCCATGTTTGATTAAATCCAATTTTTCATTTTGCTACCTGCAAATGGGGTGCACATTTGGGAGGGAGGATTTCACATCAGCTGGGGCTAACAGCAGATTTGTCAGTAAATTGTATGTATATACTCATTATATGTATATACTGTCAGGTATGCTTTGATTGAAAGTTCTTGCATGGCAGGGGGTTGGACTGGATGACCCTTGTGGTCTCTTCCAACTCTATGATTTTATGATTCTATCATTCAAAGACATAACCATGTTAGTTAGTCTCAAAGGTGCTACAAGATCCCTTTGTATGTATGATGTATTTATATATTTTATATTTCATCTTTCTGCCAACATGGGATTCAAGGCAGCGTACAACATATTTTAACAACAAGAACAACACAATTAAAAGTTCATACAGCTCTTTGTTTCCTTAGGCATAGTCCACTACACCAAACATTACAATTAATATATTCTGAAAGTCAGGAAGAAACAAAGCTGAATGCTGTGCATTTAATGGTAGAACCCATATTCACTGAACTCAAGAGCTCCTTAAACTCCATTTAGAAGTCTGACTCAGAGGTCTCTCCTGGATCATAAATATTTCTGTTAGGCTCCCATTGGACTTTCATGGGGAGAAGTAGAGAATGAGTTTTTCTACTGTTGTTTTTCATAGGTGAACTAGCAGAGATGGGAATTTATTTCTTGATTTTTGCATCCAACACTCCTCTGCTGGAAGTTTGGCAGGTTTTGGTATCACTACTGGAGAGTGCTTATTTGTAGCTCTTATATGTTCCTCTCTGCACCATCTGTTCACAGAGTGGATTACAGTAGTTGCCAGATAAAATGGCAGATTGCCTTGGCCCAAGTTTGGCATAGCAGCCCCAATGGCACCAGTGGATTTACAGTCTGTGGTCAGAACTCACAGCCTTGCTGCTGGTGGGTCCTAACAAAACTTTGCCTTTCATCCTCGTTAAGCTTAGCTCCACTTGTCTAGCCTCATGGTCCATGCAGTGGTCTGTCTGTCCCTCACCTTCCTATGTGTTCATTGCTCTCTTTAAAGAGAGGACAGAAAAGCTCTCACTGTCAGCTTTGATTTACCTTCAGGTGACACCCTGTGCTCAGAGACTTGTCATCACTGCACCCCCAGTGCTCATCTAGGCTGATAGGAGGAACAGCCTTTTATTAGCCAAGACATGCTGTGGACCTCTTCTGTTAGACACTCTGTGTATTTCAATTCTCCTGTTTCTGTAGTTACTTTTGTACTCAGATATTAGGAGAAGAGGTATGAGGAGAGAGAGGAGAAATGTTGAAAATTAAAAGCCTTCTTCTACATTCAGTCTGATTGGCTGAGCACAGAGGGAGAGAGTGGGGAAATTGCCCTTATGCATTATTTCTGTGTATCCTGTTCTGTGAAGCATGCCCTTTCTTTGGAAAGAAGCAGATGCTTGTTTTTAGTTAAAAGGGATCAAGTAAAAGTTCAGGGGCATCTGCTTTTGTTCCCCACTAGACAAGGGCAGATCAATACTTCTCTAAGTAACAAAGTATTTGCAAGACCCAAATGCAACTGCAAGGATATTGGGTGGCCACTGGATGTCAGATCCCATTCGTAGCTCAGTGTTGTGTAACCCTGTTTCCATGAATATATTGCTGTAAGATTGTAGTTTATTGTCCTTGTGGTTAGCAATAGCACTGAGCATTTGTTTTGAAAAATGTTCCAATTCTAGTCCATACCTAAATCTTACATAAGTTCTATTGATCCAGTGGGTTAACTTTGGTTGGGCCTAGCAACTAGATTTAGGCCACAGTAATTAGTTATTATTACAGTCACATTTTTCAAAGCAGCTATTTCCCTGTTTCTCAAAAGTAGTCAAATAGTTATTTTGTGTTACTTTAAAAAAAAATTCAAGTACTACAAGCTAATGGCATGAAACACAAAATCTCTTTCTGTATGCCTCAGTTTTGCTTCAACACCACCAACGAAATGGACCACAGGATATGCACCATCAAGGGCCTCTATACCCCCAAAGGCATTAGATCCTATATGATCTTGGAAGCTAAGCAGGGTCAACCTTTATTGGTGCCTGGATAAGAGAGCACCAACAAATACCAGATGCTGCAGTCTATATTTCAGAGGAAGGAGCTGGCAAAACCACCCCCATGCCTAGGAAAACCCATGAAATTCAAGACGTCACCACAAATCAACAGGTCACTTGAAGATACATACACACATACTCACTTTATGCCAATTAGTGAGGTCGAAGTTCTGTAATTGGGGAGGGGGTGGAACCTTACACATTAGAATTGTATCACAAAAGAAGTGAAGCTCTTTAGCAAGTTGCAATTGTTATGTAAGATAGTTACTCTTGGGTTATTGAAAAATACCTACTGGTAGTTATTTTTAAAAACACTTGTTTCTAAGTTTTGCTTAGAAAGCACTGCCTTATCATAGTCTGGGATCTGACAAAATACTCTTAATAAATATTTTGTTGTTGACTGTGGCCAATGGATCTATTTTTGCTGATCTAGGACAAACCTTTAATTGGAAAGCCATTGGGGTTGCACAACATGGTACACTCAATACTTGCAACTTAAGGTTGTGTCTGTGTGTGCCATGTGCATGTGAATGAGCCAAAGAAATTTGGAAAAGAGAAAGAAAGTGAGTTAACTTCAGGAAGTGTCTTGTGGTGCAGGCAGGGAACTCTTCTTTGGAGATCTATGTGAAGTGCCACATTAAATCCCTAAAAGGGATTTATATGTTGCATTCCACTTCTTGTACACTGTAAATAAACCAAATAGTAAAAACAATGTTCCCACTTCCAAAGAAAACTAACCCTGCTGGAAATTCCCACTATGGGGTATGCATAAAAATATATTCCTTTTCTTGACATGAATGGTTCCTCTTGCATGCAGACCTTTGAATGTTATCTTTGACAGGACTTTTAAAAACAACAGCTCACAATCTTTCTTGTAGGAAATCACTTAATGGGGCTTTTACAATCATTGTTTCAGTCCTTGTCATGCCAGTGTGTAAACAAGGATCACTGTTGACCCCTTCTTGCTCCTTTCCACACATCAAAGTTTATGCTTTCAGAAGCAATAGAAGTGGTTCATAGAAATGGAAAAGTCCCACTCTTCTGTCCCTGTTTCATTTGTTCATTGCAGTGATGCCCAATGGCTGTTTGCTTTTGGATCCTGTTTCTTTTGTAGGACCTGCATCTTGGATTGTCCTGTAATATTGTCATTCCTGCTGAGCTCTCAATATGTGATGCCTCAATAATTCACTTCTTATATTCCATTCTGCTTTTATATACAGCTGTAAAATGAAAGAAGGGAAAGAATAGAAGAACCTCCTGGTCACACTAACTGTGCAAGGCCTTGCTGGATTAGGAAAGCAAAATCAGTTTCATAACAGAGTTAAGAGGATTGCTTTACCTCCTCAAACATATGACTGAAATGAAATTTGTTGTCTGCATAGGTGGACAGGTGGTGGTGACCTAAAAGGAAAGGGTGGGGGATGAAAAACCCTCTGTCACAAGTCACCTTTTGTTGCTTAGCTTTGTTCTTCTTTCCAGAGGCACAATATGGGATTGACTTCTGTAGTAGAAATAATCCTGCTGGCCTGGGCTCCCCTAACCTTCTCTTGAACTTGAAATAAGTAAATTTTAAATATAATTGTGTCTTCTGTTGAAAGGTAACAGTGCAGCCATCACAGAACAGAGAATGAACATGCTGTACCTTGGGATACAAGGCCAAGGCAATATATTTTGCTGTCTGAGACAAAGGGCAAAATTGTGCTCCTCTCTATTCATTGTAAAAACCCAGTTAGATTGGCAGTTGACCCTACTCTAAGAATGTTTTAGGTAGCATCCTTCATCATGTAGTGGGTAACAAAGTAATCTAGAGTGCATCTAAGACATTTGTGGGGCACACAGAGTTCTGCCTTTCAACAGGGAGAAATGGCTTTGAGATTCAGGAACTGATAGATGATTTCAATGGTTGATCTTCAATAATAATGCAGTGACTGAGGATGGCATCTCTCCTCTGAATGGCTATTAGGTTGGTAATGGACTGGATGAGGGAAAACAAACTCAAGCAGAATCCAGGTAAGATGGAGGTACTTGGAATGGAGTTATGTCAACCAGTTCTGGATTGGGTCATACTTCCCCTGAAAGAGTCTGTCCGCAGTCTGGGGGTGCTCCTTGACTTGTCACTTCAACTGTCAGCGCAGGTGGATGCAACGGTCAGGAGCACTTGTTATCAGCTTCAGCTGATAAGCCAGCTGCACCCCTTCCTGGAAGGGAGAGTACTTGTAGCAGTTGTACATGCACCGGTAACCTCTCGGCTTGATTTTTGCAACGCGCTTTACATGGGGCTACCCTTGTGCCAAGTTCGGAAAGTTCAGTTGGTACAAAACATGGCAGCCAGGTTGGTTACAGGCACACTTAGAACTGGCCATATTACACCTGTCCTAAAATCTCTCCACTGGCTGCCTATCAGTTTCCGGGCAAGATACAAGGTGTTGGTTTTAACCTTTAAAGCCCTACATAGCTTGGGTCTAGACTATAGTACATGCGGGAGCGCCTCCTTCCATATAATCCACCCCGCACACTTCAGTCCTCTGGGAAGAATCTGCTACAACCTAAGAAGACTAGGTTGTCTATGGTGACCCAGAGGACCTTTTCATCTGCTACTCCCAGACTCTGGAATGGCCTACCAAACAAGATCTGTCATCTTACCACCTTGGAAGGCTTAAAAAAGGCAATCAAGATGGATCTCTTCTGGCAGGCCTTCCCAGATCAGCCTCCTTGACCTGCCACCCCTACTGCTCCTACCATCAATATTGACATTGGTACCAATATCACCCTCTCTGCCCCCTCTCTCCTATAGGATAACCTCTCCTATAGGATAACATCTCCTGCACAATTCACCCACAAGTTTTTCTTTTCTTTTCTGTTATGCTTGTATTGGCATGTTTTATACTATCTGCTCTTTAATCCTATTTTATGGCTTGGACTTATGCTTTTACGATTGGGGGGGAGGACTGGGTTTTTGGGGTCTGTTTTTTTAATTGTAATTTTAATTGTATGCTGTGTCATTTTACTGTTGTGATCCGCTTTGATTCCCTGTGAAAAAGCAGAATATAAATAAATTATTATTATTATTTAAAAAATAATAAAATATTTATTTATATCCCGCCTCTTCCTTCCAGGAACTAGGCGGGTAACAGCAGTCCAATAAAAGTATACAGACAATAATAAAATTTCCCTAATTCCCTTAACCCTCCCTCCTTCTGCTAAAATTGCACATAAACATCAAGACACAATACAATACCCCCAGTACAGGGTACAGTACAAATTTTGTAACTAAGGATTGACACAGGTCGAATTATTCCAAGAGACCATCAGGAGAGGCGATGAAAGAGTGAATGGATCAATTTGGCTAATTCAGCTGGAGGTTAATCTGGAAATATTTTTGCATTTCTGGGACATTTATTTGCACAAAAAATGTTTGTACAAAACATTTTTTTAAATGATCTGCCCCTATACAAAAATGTTCCACAATGCAAAAATAAATAAATAAAAATCTCACAACTGTTGACCAGTTTCTCTACAGGGTGTCTCAGTGTGTGAAGATGTCATTTCTCATTATGAATGAGAAAATTTGTGACTAGTAATCTTTACACCCCTATTCTAAACATACTTAACCGCCAGTTGAAGACTTTGTTTTGGAATAGATTTTATTGTTTTTAGTACAAATGTGCTCTCATAGTAACTCATTAACAATTAGTGAAAACCTGGAGGAAGCTTCTGTTTCTTGCTTAGGTCTTGGTTCTTTTCCTGATCTGAGCCTGGTCCATCAAAACAGGAAGATGGAGTCCTGAAGCCCACTCCATGGTTTGTTCTCTAAAACTGAGGCTATAAACCAGAAAAACATGCTGCCTAAGCCACATTACAATAAGCTTCATTTTCCCATTTTCTTTTAAGCAGCATTCCCTGATGAACATATATTGCCTTCTAATCCTACATCTATGTGTACTCCAAATAAGCTTACTATGTTCAAACCAATCATTCATATTTCCTATGCCCTCTCCTCCATTTGTGGCCTCTACTATACTTTAGTTATGGTTGCAGGCACAGGAGTCTCAGAACACAGCTGAGTAGCCTACATTCAGGCAAAGAAATTGAACTTGTAATGCATGTGCATAGCCATTGCCTCGATCACAGCTGCAGACGATAGATTAATGAGGTTCTTCCAGAGCAAGGCAAATGCATCTGGGCAGTTTCTTTGATTCAGAGAAGTGTGTGTTTGCTATTCTGAGTTAAGTGGGTTTGGAAGGTAGCTAAAGGAAGGAGCCACTAGTTAGAATGGGGCTATTAAAAACTGATAAGCTAATGAGCCAGCAATGGCATGTAATCAATGTGTGAAAAATGGGTAATTCTCTCTAAAACCCAGCTAATGTTCTCATAATGATCTGTCGGGGAAGTTCAGGTAATTATTGTCAGGGCAAATCGGCACAGGTACACCTGAAACAGCACAAGCTTGGCAGAAAGTGGGTCATGGTCTAGGGTCTTGTCTGCTGGAGCCGTTCTGCTTCTCCTCTTGCTCACCCATAATGTTGTTGTCCATTTCACAGTTTTGTTCATTCAAGTCAGCTGAGTAATTTGTGACTCTGTTTCACTTGTGCACTTATAAAGTGCTGAGTACTCCATCTTCTGTTACTTTTTAGCTCCTTTCTTCTCAAGATTGGTGTCTGTTGAGTTTTGTCACATATTGTGGAAGGAGGGAGAATAAGTTCTATATAGGCATGTCTGAATTATTTTACAGCATCATGGTATGAATCTTAAAGTTTAAATCAATTTAAGTCACTAGTTAAAATGTTTCTTCACTTTTCCCTCATTTTTGTTCTTCCATCTTTTCAAATTGTCATATGTTTTGCAACTTCATTTTCTAATTTCTCAGTTTCTTCATTTGCTAACTTCTCTAGCATGCAACAGAGATCTCTTGCATTTCAAGTAATCTTATCCACTTCATTGTATAAAAAGTTGGAGGCAATAGTAGCTATCCTGGCTTGGGTTCTAGCTTGACCAACCCTTGGATGAGAAATGTGTGTTAATGTTAAGTTTCACGTTTGAGAAAACATCTGACATATGAGATCACTCAGAGCACTTGTTGACGATGTGGCAGTCACATTTTATTTAAGCCAGAGCTGGAGAGCTTATAGTCCTCCAGATATCACTGAACTCCAGTATTCATCAGTGCTAACTAGCATAGCCGCTGCTGAGGTATAACAATAATTCTCTGAGCTTGGAAGAGCTAATTGCACTACAGCTCCTGCACCACCTTGGCCACCAACACTGCAGCCTTGATGGCTGGGAAGAGGCAGAGTTCACAGGGGTTGTATTCTAAGAAAGTAACTTTTCCCAACTTCAATAGCTCATCAATCCCTGGCAGGGCAAAAGTGCTGATTTACACACAGGCCTATGAGATTTTAAGTTCATTTCAGGTGTAGGGCAAAGATATGATGTAATGGGATATCCTGTAAGACATACTGACAAAGAAGCATGTTTAGGACAGCAGCCAAGTGGTTGATGGAGCTCATGTCTAAAGACTCCTCTCCCCACTGGTGCCTGAGTGGCTCCAGTCTACAGTAATTTTCTGCAGTCTGTTGCCATTTTGAGCACATAAATCTACAAGGTCTTCTGCATTAAGCCAAGATTTCTGGTGTATAATTTTAAATTGCCACATGAAACAAAGGACCTTGCTTCTGTTTCCATAAATCCTGCATGTGAGTCTATGCTCATCTTGAAATTCTTCTCCAAATTAATTGGTTTGCTGTGAGATCATTACAATTTTTAAATCTTATTGTATTGGGCTGCCTTTATTGGTTTGATTTAATTTTCTAGCAAGGCTTTTCGGGAGTGCAGAGAGCACAGGGGGGGGGGGGGGGAAGCAATATGCAGTGCTGTTGTCGGTGTCTTGGAAAGCAACTTCTTTCCCTGTCTACTTTAAATCAACAGCAATGGGGTTGTGTTGCATTTTAACTCCTTGACAGAGCTCCTTGAAGCTGGGAAGCTGTTATTGTAAGGAAGTCAGAGTAGGGATGATATATTTCTGGGTAACACATTCTGAAAAGCCCAGCTGTGCCATTTAAGATTCTGTTCTCCATACAGGTTTATACAGTGTCCCAGGCATTGATGGATCAGTTCTAGAAAACCCCAAGATGGAAATATAGCTGTAAAGTTAGTTCACTTAAAGACAAAAATATTAATAACAACTGATATTTATGTAGCAATTCATATCCAAGAGGATCCCAAACCACTTTATTTGCCTTTGAAATACAGCCACTTCTGGACATAATAGGGCAGCCTTTCTGTCCTGTCTACACAAGCTTTTGTGTGGGGAAGTGATTTATAGCAAGTTGTGGAAATTACGGGAGGAGATTTGGCAAAATAGGATTCTAAGATAGAAAATATCTAACTAGGGCTAGAACAACATCCCCACAGTACATTTCCAATTAGCTGGTACACTAATAATAATAAATAATAGTTTTTATTTATATCTTCCCGCCTCTCCCAATGGATTGAGGCGGGATCACAACAGAGTTAAAAACAATTACAATATTACAACATTAGTTACCACATAATTAAAACCACAGCTAAAAACATGAAACATCAATCAATCACAGGGTCAGGTGCTCTCGTTCCATACCAATAGTCTTCATAGGAGGTCAGGAGGATATGCGCGGTGAAA
>NC_056524.1:39970408-39974655 GCF_019175285.1 Sceloporus undulatus
TAGTTACCACATAATTAAAACCACAGCTAAAAACATGAAACATCAATCAATCACAGGGTCAGGTGCTCTCGTTCCATACCAATAGTCTTCATAGGAGGTCAGGAGGATATGCGCGGCGAAAGAGCTCTGTCTTTACCGCCTTCTTGAAAATTTCCAAGGATGTAATAAGGTGAGTCTCCTCTGGAAGTCCATTCCATAGTCTAGGGGCAGCTATGCTGAATGCTTTTTGGGAAGTAGAGACATGTTTGGATGCTGGTACCTCCAGCAGATTCTTCCCACTTGTTCTAAGAGTGCGGGGCGGATTGTATAGGGATATGCGTTCCCGTAAGTAACCTGGGCCCAAGCCATATAGGGTTTTAAAGGTGATAACCAACACCTTGTATTGTGCCCAGAAGCTGATTGGGAGCCAGTGTAGATCTTTCAAAATAGGTATTATATGGTCAAATCTCGAAGAGCTCATGACCAACCTGGCTGCCGCATTTTGCACTAGTTGGAGCTTCTGAACTTGATACAAGGGTAGCCCCATGTAGAGCGCATTGCAGAAATCAAGACGAGAGATTACCAGAGCATGTACTACAGCTTCAATGTCCTTTCAGTTGAGGTAAGGTCACAGTTGGCATATCAGCCAAAGTTGGTACCAAGCAGAGATGACAAACGTAGCAACAGATCCAGAAGTACTCCCAAACTGCGAACTTCATCCTTCAGGGGAAGTATAACCCCGTCTAGGAGTAGGTGACAAATTTCCTTCCCCAGACCTAAGGAGCCTATGGCAAGTACCTCCATTTTCTCTGGATTCAGCCTGAGTTTGTTTTTCCTCATCCAGCCCATTACTGACTCAAAGCAGGGATGCAGAGGGGAGATGCCATCCTTAGTCACTGTAGTAGTCAGAGACTAGGAATTCTTTCTTCATCTCTCTCTCTTTCTCCATCTCACACACCCCAAAAAGACACCAGTTTTCAGTGTTTTCTATATTAGAATTCACAGAGGGTAGGACACTAACAATTCTTGTGTCTTGTGTCAGAAGGCAAGGATTATGTGGTCCTCCACATATTAGTGGTCTGCAGATCTCATCAGCCCTAACCAGTAAAGTCAAGTCAGAAGAGTTGATAGTTATTGCAGTCTAACAATATCTTAATTAATGGTCACACATTTTTTATCCTTGCCTTCTGTGATCATTTTGCAATGTAAAGTGGCATTCTAGGCCATAGTTTTCCCAAACCTCTTGTCTGAAAAAGTGTGTAGAAGCACATTAATTCTCACCAGAACAAACATTTGCAGACTAACTTCAAACCATGCTTTAAAGCCAGACTTTAATCAAGGGTTAGTCATTTAGATCTGCAGTTCTCAAGAGGTGCCAGAGAAACTTACAGTTTTGGAGTAAAATCCCAGAATCCTCCAGGCAGCATGGCCACTGGGACAACATAGGGCAGCCAAGTCCTGAAAAGATAACTTTTCTAAGTCCGGAACACAGCTGTCATTGATTAGAGTGTATATGGTTTGGTTTTAGAAGATGTTGACATGGCTTCATAACTTGCATCTTTATATATTAAATTTGTTGTACATTCCCCAACCACAACTGCAACAACAATTCGCTAAAGTCAACATGCAATTAAGATAATAGGAAAATAAATTATCAATTTATAAAATGAAATTATTTTTTAAATTTCTCATGGAAGTTATTGTCAAGGTCTTTATTTCACCACAGTATCTTGTGTTGGATATTGAGTGCATTGCATTTTTTCCTTCCCTCCTCCTCCTCCTTCTTCTTTCTCAGTCTGGAGGATTTGATTCCATAGTGCTGTAGATAGAGGTTTTTCATCCTTGGCTTCATATTGTCCCCTGAATTGAACCTGCAGCTAAAAGCTGAAGACTGCATTGCCATATATATAGAGAGAGTGTGTATGGAAGGATTTCAATAGACTGTAACCAAGACATGTATAAAAGTAGTTAGATATACCTTCTCCAAGAAAAGGCAAACTGAAGCACCAAGCAAACATTTGCAAAGGTATCCCTGGCCATAGCCACAATAATATGCCCATATTAAAGCAAGGCACATAAACTAGTTGTGGAAAGGAATTATTTTCTGTTTTTCTAATTTTAAAGAATAGTGATTTATTACTCAGCAGTAGTAGCCGGTCAAACATTGGGCAGCAGAATTTCAGCATTTCGGAAAGGAAAGAAAACACTGGTTACATACACAGGGCGGGGGGTGGGGGGAGGGAGCAGGAAAGCCTAATTATTAATACAGGTCTAGTAGTCTCAGCAGTTATCCACATGGACAGATATTAAGAGAGCTAGCATAAGCAACTGAGATGAAAAAATTGCCTTTAAAATGCACAAGGCTAGATTTGGACTCTTGGAAGTCCCCAAAATCAGATCCCAAGATGCATGTCAAAAATGTATACAAATTAATCACAATAGACACTGTGTGTTATCTTTAATTCAGATAGTTCCTAAATATTACTAACACTGCAAAAAAGAATTCAGGGTAGAAAGAAATAAGAAATGGACAACAGCCTAGGCACCTGACCAAATTCTGGAATTGCTGGGTCCATTTGCTCCTTACTGGATATTTTCTACTTAGTTTTTTCCTAGGTATGTTGGCTTTGGAGGAATTTAAGAATCTATCTGAGGTCCTGCACAATAGTGAACCTTTGCCCCTTTGTGGAATTCTAGGTTTTTTAAAAGACTAAGGTTAGTCCATGAAGTTACAAGAGACTTTGGAGATGCCCTAAAGATTTTGAAGATGCTGTGATTTATGTTCCTGCCATTCTTCCAAATTTCATATAAAGAGGAAGAGAAGGGCACATATCTGCCATCAAACTGAACTTCAAAGATACTTAGAAATAGACCAGAAGTGAGGAGGTGAGAGACTGTGTTGGGCAGGTTCTCACCATCTTGAATGATTTAGTCCCCAGTAAGCACATGCTCTCAGCCTCAAGAGAAAGCAATGGCAAACATCCTCAGAGCAAGTTTTGCCAAGAAAACCACATAATAGGATCGCTCTAGGGTTGATATAAGTCAGAAACAACATGAAAGCACAGAACAACAACAACAACTATTACTACATCAACAACACATTTATGGATTCCTGTGGGGAAAAAAAAGATTTGATGGGGGAGAACAGGATGTGGAAAGAGCATGGAGAAAAAAGTCATAAATGACAGTATGTTCCAGCATATGATATTACAGTTGGTCCTCTGTTTTCATGGGGATCCGTTCCGGACCACCACCACCCCACAAAAACAGAGACTTGCACTTACTCAAGCCCAGGGGTAGGCAACCTTTTTGAGCCGGGGGCTGGGTTGCTGTCCCTCAGACAACTGGGGGGCTGAAGCCAAAAAATAATTAAATATTTTTTTTAAAAAACAATTAAATAAATAAACTGGGACAAATGTAGGACAAAATTTTCAAATGGTGGACACTTTTTTTTAAAAAAGTGGAGGACACGTGAAAGAATTTGCTGATTTTTAAAAAATGTTAATATAAATGCATGTTTCTGAGGCTTCTATAGACAATTGCCCCTGCGCGCGAGAGGCCAAAGGCCCCGGTGGCAATCAGCGGCAGGACCGGGCTGGGGCCAGTCCCAAGGTCTCACCAGGCCGCATCCGGCCCACGGGCCGCAGTTTGCCTACCCCTGCTCAAGCCCCATAGGCTTGAATGGGGCATGCCCCCACGAGCGTGCTCAGGGTGCGCGCTGCGGGGATGAGCCCAATTGAGGATAACAGAGGTTGCCGTTCTGTGTATAATCAAGAATGTGGATCTCAAGTCCGCAAAAAAGGAGGGTCAACTGTACTTAAGTTCTAATGTAGTATTCCTTTGAATCAGTAGTATCTGATGTATGTATAAATCCAAAACCACTGAACAGTGAATAGCAAAAACATACATAACTGTACAATTTAGATGTAAGATTGCAACAATTTAAATTACACAAATCAAGGCAATCTGAAATGAATCTATTTCTGTCCCTCATGTGTATTATCATTCTCACTTAATCCTGTGTTTTGCTATGAGACTGCAGAAGGAATAATGTCCACTTTGTAAAATAGAGATTGTGCCTAACAAAAGAGAGAGAGAGAGAAAATAAATTAAGGCTACAGTCCGACATCCACTTATCTTGGAGTACATCCCACCAGACTGAAAGGGACTTGTTTTTGAGGTGATATGTACAGTATAGGAGTGCACTGCCAAAAATTTTAATAGATTGAAAATCATTACAGTTACTACTGTATGTGACAAGGAATATG
>NC_056524.1:39974665-40030128 GCF_019175285.1 Sceloporus undulatus
TATTATTATTATTATTATTATTATTATTATTATTATTATTATTATTATTATTATTATTATTATTATTAACCTTTATTTATAAAGCACTGTAAATGTACACTTACACCTATTCTTTCAAACATTTGTAAATTTTGAACAATTATTTTTTTATTTTTTTTAAAAGGTGAGCTTTATTGATATTCGTTAAGACATAATATACAAACATCTAAACTAAAATCTGTCCTTTCATCCATTAAAATACTGTCTTATTATTTATTTATTATTATCTTAGCTCAAACCTGTTTTCCATGTTAATTAATACTCCCCCCAATATACATTTGATTATTTCTTTCATCTGTACATTTATCTTGAGCTTGATAAAATTATTCTTACTTGTCCTACATATTCTATCATTTTTATATAGATACTGTATGTCTAAATCCGTGTCTGACTAAATATATTTTAATTTATTTTTTATGATAGTGTATACCTTTACCTTCATAGAATCATAGAATTGTAGAGTTGGAAGAGACCACAAGGGCCATCCAGTCCAACCCCCTGCCATGCAGGAAATCACAATCAAAGCATCCCCAACAGATGGCCATCCAACCTCTGTTTGAAGACCTCTAAGGAAGGAGACTCCACTACACTTCGAGGGAGTGTGTTCCACTGTCAAACAGCCCTTACTGTCAGGAAGTTCCTCCTAATGTTGAGGTGGAATCTCTTTTCCTGGAGCTTGCATCCATTGCTCCGGGTCCTAGTCTCTGGAGCAGCAGAAAACAAGCTTGCTCCCTCCTCAATATGACATCCCTTCAAATATTTAAACAGGACTATCATATCACCTCTTAACCATCTCTTCTCCAGGCTAAACATCCCCAGCTCCCTAAGTCTCATATTTGTTCCTTTCTTCTTTTATCTCTTATAATGAGTATGCATCAATATTTACATATATACAAGTATTAATCCGGTTAATCCATGCATTCTTCATACTTATTCGCTTGTATCTGCTCGACATGTAAACCATTTGGCGGAAATCAACATAATATTCACTTTTACTACCTCTGATTATTCACTTTTACTACTTCTGATTATTATTCTATTTGTCCTTATTCTTCTAGAAATTCATTAATAATTTCCAGTCTCTATTCCAGCCTTCTTTCCATTTACCTTTGATTAATAAAGTTAGTCTATCCAAATCTATCATTTCCATACTTTTTTGTAACCATTCATCTTGTGAGGGTATACCTATTTGTTTCCATTTTTTTTCATATACAATTCTTGCTTCCGTAATGAAGTATAAGATACTTTTTAGATGTGTCCTTTCTGTTTTTTCTTCTGTCATATTTAGTAGAAAACTTTCTGGTTTGAATCTGATATATATTTGCAATATTCTTTGTATAGAATTCTGTATCATTTCCCAATATCTATTTGCATTTGGGCACGTCCACGAGATATGATAAAATGTTCCTTCTTGGTTTCCGCATTTCCAACAATTATTACTATTATTTTTTTCTCATTTTTGCTAGTCTGGGGAGAAATACCATCTCTTTCGCATATTGTAGAAATTTTCTTTCAGATCTGTAGAAAGTGTAAATTTTTGAACAATTAATGGCTTTGTGAAACTAGCTTGTGGTTTCTCTTCTTTTACTAAAGAGAACATAGACTACACAAACATAAAATAAGAGCATGGGGGTCAGAATTCTTTGATTTTTTGTGTATGTTAGTTGTCCATCGCCTTGTAAAGTTCAACAGAATAAACTGTTTATGTGAATGTAAATTGTTTTTCTTGTATGCATGTAGATCTTGTAGCACCTTTGAAACTGAGCGAGAGAGGTTGGTAGCATAAGCTTTCATAGACTTGAGTCTACATCCTCAGATGCATGTTTTTTTTCTTACACAGTATTTCACTTTCAATTAAATATACATACTTTCTTGACTTAATAATCATCTCAAAGTAAAAGAACAGAAGGGTGCTTTCTTGAACATTTGGAAGTACCTCCTTATTACTCTTCTCAGGAGTAAAGGAACCAATACAATGACTATTAACAACTGTAATTATTTTCTGTGCTGACTCAGCTTAACTCACGAGAACAATATAGTACTCCTTCCTTCAATGTACCTTTTATGTGACATTGTAGAGTTTTTTTCCCCTTTTAAAATTCAGGTTGCTGGTATTTAAAATGAGGTACTAATTTTAAACATATTGCATACTTGGTAAATTCATCTTAATACAGCCTGGCAGGCACCAGGATGCCTGTTCAAGTTGCTGTTTCTTCAGTGAACAAACCAATGTGACAAAGATGCAAAGGGATACATCTGTTCTCACTTCAATACATCTCTTCCCGAGACTCACTATATGGAAGTTTTTGGACGTGGGCCAGAAATCCACTTCACCTGTTTTCTCAGGGAAATGTTCAGTCTAAACGACTTCTTTGCCATATGCTGACCCTTTTAAATATTGTTAGCTGACTGAGCTACATTTGCTTGGTGTTTCCAAAGTGAAGAAGACATTAGCCTCCTTACAGTGTGACTAGATTAAATGATGCTGCAGAACTAGAGGTAGTAGAAAGCTACAGAGAGTTCCAGCATCTTCAAACTAATGATCCCTCCTTAGAAAGTGAGGCATCCATCTGGAATAACCTGTCCTAAAAAGTAGCATATATTTATGCTGCTGTTAAAACTCACAGATGGGTGGCATCCAACTGCCCCTTTACTGGCCAGATTGGTGCAAAAGCAACCACATGTTGCGGTACCGATCCAGACTCTAGAGAGCACAAAAAGGAGCTGGGGAAAAACGGCGGTGGAGAGGCTTTGTGATGCCCTTTTGGCACTGCATCTAGATGCAGTGCCAGGGCTGCACCATGATGCCACACGCCATCTAGAAGGGTGTGCAGCATCATGATGTGATGGGGGCAGGATCACAACGTCGAGTGTGTGGACGTCCAGTGTACTGCCCCATGGCTCTGCCTACAGGCCAGTGCAAAGTGCCGGTCTGTAGAGCTCCAAAATTAGGGAGCTTTAAATAACAGCTTATGGCAACCATGGCCGTCTCAACCCCGTAACCCGCCCGAAAGCCGGTTTGAAATGGGTCCCTCTTTAATTTTATTTTTGTGATGAGAATATACATCAGCTCTAGGAAGCCTCATCTTCTCTAATAAATGTGACACTATTGGTTTCTCTTGGATATAAGGCTAGTTACAAAGGGACAAGGGATAAGGAAAATTTGAACAGTGAAAGGAATGGCAGTAGGGTGATGACTAAAGCAAACACAGTTCACACTGTTGACAAAGTTAGACAGAATATACCCTGAATCAGGAAAAGCAATTATAATTTCAAGTAGGGGATGAACAATTCCCTCTGAAATGTAAGCAACTTTTGATATTGTTTGTAGCCAAAAATCTATGCAGGGGAATTTTATTTAGCTCAAGGCGGATTAAGCCATAAATAACCCTTGAGACCTTTTCCCTTAGTGGATAACGAGAGAAAGGTGGACCAAAGAAATTTCACAAAGGCAGAATTCTTATAATTATTATTTTTTAATGGGGAGAAATCATACAGCAAGTCACTAACACACAACATTCATACAAGGCTCAGGAAATCAAAAATTAGCTTGGAAAATTTTGAAGGCTGAACTAACGATGATACTTACACAAACACAAGGCTTGCTTCAAGATCCAATTAGTTGGTGTGGAATGTGACACAGCCATTCCAATGAGAGAGAGCGCTGGAGCTAGTCAGGGTTCACAGAGACAGAGTGTTCCCATGGCATCCAAACTAACACACTAAGCAAGGGTTTCAGGGACCACATCTAGCCTCTGTGCAAAAGTGATTCCACATCTAAGGGTGAAGTCATGGTCTTATAGTATTCAAGGTAGGAATGGGTGCTTGATTAAGCGATCAGGCTCATCCGGTGAGACATCCTTCTGATTATGGAGGTGTTAGTGTCCCATTTAGCAACTCCCAAACTATATGCTTAGCCTACAGGGGCCCGGGACGTTGTTCCCCAATGGTATCATCTGGGTGTAGTCTGGACATGACCACTCACTTTGGGGATTATGGTGGACTGCATTGGAGGGTCCATCTGGGGTCATGTGGAAAATTACACACACCAAAATTTCAGAATATCTCCATGTCGGTAATATGTTTAAGCAGCCATAACAGACAGCCAAAGAGACTGGGGCCTTGGCAGAAAGATGGGACCATTTTTCTATTTTATTTCATTTCACTGAGGTTTTACATGTGAAACTGAGGTGTCTTATCAGCACTTGAAGCTTGTGTAACATCACCTTCCTTTTCACAGCCAGATTCTCTACCTAGATCAATCAACTTAATCCTGGCAAGACTATTAAACAGTGTTGAACTCTATTTAACTCAGTACCCTGAAATGCTGAGTACCCTGACATTCAAGCAGACCCCATTTTTTTCTACCAAACAACACCCAGCTCCAATATATGGAAAATGGAAAATGAACTTAAAACCTTGGTCCTAATATTGTGTATCCTCATTGTATAGATAAATCTCCAACAAGTACCCCAAAACTGACAGCCTAACTAGGTTAAATATTTAAAGGGAGCAGGACTGACAACTCTGTCCTCCAGCCTGTTAACCAACCTATCCCTGTAACCCCTCAAATGCTGTCCTCCCTTCATGGAACCACAGACCTGAACTAGACTCCAAATGCCAAGTATTCCAATACCATGCCCGTGAAAGAATCCACAGCAAAAGCATAATTGAGAGATTATTTTCTTTGTTGTTGTTTGTGCCTTCAAGTCATTTCCAGTTTATGGCAACCCTAAGGCAATCCTATCATGGGGTTTTCTTTGCAAGTTTTTTCAGAGGAGCTTTGCCATTGCCACACCACACTGGCTCTCTATAACATCACAAAAGCCCCAACAGTCCCATAAGGAGGCCTAGGATCCAAGTCTACATGACTGCATGACCTGGCTGCATCCAGTGGGCAATGAAAGTGGTAGCCTCAGATTGCAGCCATGCACCTGTTTGAGGCCTGCAAGAGCTGAATTAGGTTGCAATTGTTGGGAAATGGTAAGGAAGGCAACAAAACATGGGAAGCAGAATGAAGGCGTGGACTTATGAGTGATGAACAAAAACAAACCTCTATGGCAGGTCATCCCCCTCCTCTCCTTCCTCACTCAATTAAAAGTTTGAGAACCACTGGCCTATAAAATGAATTTAGTAAGATAGTTTTGAAGAACTAGATCAATTTTTTTGCCATTTGCAAACTTTGTGTCTGCAGTATTTATCCTTTTCACATACAATTATAAGGTCTCTGTATTAGACTAGTGAAGATCCTTTGGGTATCCAACTGTTAACATTTTGCTTCTGAAGAAGTGACACATTTCCCATTCTTTTCTATACCACTGAGGCATCATCAAATCCACAGCAGTATGTTTTATCTCACACCCCCCCCCCCCGAACTGTTTCATTTCATTAATACAGCTTTGCCATTGATTTTGTAAGAAAGATGTTTGGAAATGGTAACATACTCTATTAAAAAAAATAGATTATCTTCATTTGCCAAGTCTGTGCAATATGAATCTAATCCACAAATTAAAACCACATGTGTGCTTACATGCACACATAAAAAAATAAAATAAAAGGCCCACCCACTAGCAAAACAATAAGTCACAATTTCAAACCCTTCAAACAAGTGCACTGCAAACCAGCCAGTTTACAAGCTGCAACCTTTTCAGGTTTTTTTCCTCCTTTCAACACCAGCATAACAAACTCAGAAAATGCTGCAGAGGTGGATTTATAACTATGAGTGGTCATATAAAAGTGGAGTAAGCAGGATTAATACCATTTGTTGTTGTTATATTTAAATGATTTCCTATCTCTCAGCAAAGTTCAGAGAGCCTGTAATTTGCTATTGCCTTTTCCCCTAGAGAGCATCCTGGATTTGTAGTAGGTTTCTGGAAGAGCCTGGATCCTTTCATTCAACCTTTGCTCCCTTCCCTTCATTGCTGGGGAGAAGCTGATTGCTGTTACTGTTCCTCTGTAGTTAGAGGAAGAAAGAGGGGCAAAACAGACTTTCTCACAGTGAGACTGTGCTCAAAACAGCCAACACTGGAGATACTGTACTCTTGAAGGGCACCAGTTCACTTTGCCAAAATTGGTGTGTGGGGTGGCTTTGCCTCCTTTCTATTTATTATCGCCCTTGAGAGCACTACAGGAACAAACTCTTTGCCAAAAGCACATGTGATCCTGAGTAACAGCTTTGACAAGGATATTGCCAGATCCTGCATTATCTATTACTTCACTTTTGTAACAAGGAATACACAATTGTAGAACACTGTTTTTGTGAAATCCCCTGTTTACAGTATTTTTGGTTTCTTTCATTATTTTATCTTTCATTCGAGGTCTCTGTATGCTTTGCATAGGGGTTCATATTACTATGTTTCCCAAATGACCTGTCAAAACTCTTTATCTTTTTCCCCCCTCTGAAATTATATTTTGATACATGTGGTCTGGTTTGGATAAAAGAATGGATAACTTTGGAGAATAAACTACTATTGGACCTTGAGGGAGATGATCTAACTGCGGGTTGGCATGCATACTTGGTTTATGAAAAAAACAATCCTTCTTGAACCACATCTTTAGAAAGCCATTGTTTAGAATTTGGAAAAAATATAAAAAACATATACTTCCCAAAATCTATGGGTGGGTATCTCCCCATGAAGCTTTTCATAGGAAAGAAACGAGTGAAGGGGTAAAATGGCTTCGGTATGATGATTTATGGAAAAAATTGGATGGAAAGATAACTTTGAAAACAAGGGAAGAGTTAAATAGTGAAAGGGAGGAAACACAAAAAATAAATTGGTTTACCTATAGGCAAATATATGAAAAATTTAGAATGGATGAGAAGATTTTTAATTTTGAGCCAGAGATTAAGAATTCAGAATTGGGAAAAATCTTGTATTTAGAAAAAGATAAATTAATAGGTAAGCTCTATGCGACACTTTTGCTTTTGGAAACAGAGGAGGAGACTATAAAAGAACAAATGATAAAGTGGGCAAGATGCATTGGACACACAATACCATTATGTCAATGGGAAAAGACTTGGAAGGATGTTAAGACTGACCCTTTCGCAAAATATCAGAGAGAATTTTTACAAAATGTTTTACTTTTGGTATTTATCACTCTATAAAATGGCTAAAATTTACAAAATGAAGAAGGAAAATTGTTGGAAGTGCAAGATGGAAAAGGGAACATTCTATCACTCTTGGTGGGAGTGCAGCAAAGCTAAGAATTATTGAAGGATGATCAACAATCTAATCAACAATACAATGGGCATTAAACTAATATTAAAACCTGAACTATATTTACTAGGAATAATGGGCAATGAAATAAAAAAAGAGGAAGAAAAGGTGATTTTTTACATGATTTCTCTGGCTAGGATCTGTTATGCAGAAAAGTGGAAAAATGAATTGATACCATCTAAAGATGATTGGTTATTAAAGCTCTATGAGGGGATGAGTATGGATATCTTAACCCAAGCCTTGAGAGATGAATATAACACTAAAACATTAGACAACTGGAAGGAAGTAATTGATTATTTTAAAGTAGAATGGGGGAAAGTTGTAACGGATGATCTTTATTAACCCTGTCACTCCTATTATAGTGGTACCAGGAATTATTGTAATAATGTATATTTTATAGTGTACCTTTATCTATAGTAAGTAGACATTTAAGAGGAAGCCGAAACATAACACAATTGGTCTGTATTGGTAGGAAGGAAGTCAGTGTATCTGCGTTTGTTTAGATGAGTGGTTATATGTAGATAGATTTGGGGAAGTACGGGAGGGGAGGGGAGGGGGGTTAGAGATCTGTGTGTAGAACTGTCGAGTATCAAAATGTATGGTTTAATGTTATTAGTCTCTTTTTGCATTTTACGTTTAACGTTGTTTTGTCAGTTATTTTTTTTACTTATTTTTGATGTATGTCTTTTTCTTTTGATGTATGTTATTTTATAAAATTTATTAATAAAAATTAAAATTTAAAAAAAAACCTCTTTATCAAATCTATTCTTTCTTTGGATTTTCTTGGAATTTCCTTGGAGGTCATCATCCAGTTAAAAGCCACTGTGGATGGATGAAGTCCACACTCCATTCAAGTCTCATATCCAGATATGGGTTGTTGATCAACAGATTTGCTATTAGAAAGTGTATTCTGATAACTCTTTAAGTATTAAGATGACCATGATCCTTTTTTTGGGGAGGCAGTCTTTTATCTAGTTTCAGTTTATCCACATTCTAATGCAACCTAGTTCTAGTGTATGTGACTTATTTCTGTGGGGAAAAAGGTTAGGAGAAACAACAACAACAACTAGTGGTTGGATTTGTGTTATTTTACATTCAGGAAGAAGAATTCTGACTATGAAACCTTTGGCTGTCTAAAAAAACAACAACCCAATATCAATCAGATCCCTTTCATTTGTATTGGAATGATAACGAGGTGAACACTGTACTTAAATGGTTCTCCAGAGGCCCATGTTATGTTGGAATAACTAAATGGATTGTGGGCAAGAACTGATGAGCCAAGAACAGACCTAGGAAATTAGCATTTTCAATTACATATACAATTGGTTGGTTGTACAAATTCAAAATATTGTTCATCAGCAATATTTGTTAAATACATTTTAATATTTTTATTCTATTGCCATTAATACGAACAGTTTAAAACTTAAATTTGCCTTAAAATTTAAGCCTTTCTCCCTTATCAAGCTGGTTAGCCAGGTTTAATCTACATGTGCTTTATATCTGAATGCCAGGGCATTTTAATGAGTTTATGGACATTAATCTGACATGGCCAGGCCTTTGACTTGATATCCAGAAAACAAAAGATATGTATTGTTTGAAAAAGCAGCTCTTAAGGGGAAAATTTACAAACAATAGAAGTTTTATTAAATACATTTAAATATTAAATGTGTATTTGTGTTCTGCAAGCTTCTGGATGCAGGTGGGGCTCACATAGATGAATGTTTTTTCCCCATCCTCTTCATAGCTATAAATATCACAGAGCTTTTATTCTATCTAGTTTTTTGTGTGCAGAGGTTGCAGGGAAAGGGAGTTGTTTTTGTTTTTTTAATGTAGGATATTCAGCCTTGTCTCCAATTTGAAGCAGGATTGCCCAGGCACAGCCTTTACCAGCTCAATGACAACAAAGCCATAGTTATAATTTATCAACACCCTTCCATAGGCTTGAAAACTGGACTAATTTCTTGTTGGTTCCCCTCCCCCCCATAGAAATAATGGTTAAATTTGTCATCTTCTAGCATTTCCCACCAACAAGATTCAATTAAATTGCACTCCATTTTTAAATCCCTCTGGTTTAAGCAGTGACATAATAAATGGCTTTTTACTTTGTTTTGTGATGCCCTCGTGTCCAGATCTTAATAATGCAGTTGGGTAACTGACTGAATTGAATATTTGACCTATTGTCTATCTAATTTGGTTTCTTGGTGATGACAGGTAGAGATGTGCTAAAAGAGGACAGAAGAATGTCCTAGTAACTGGATGGAGGATTATTTTAATCTCCAAAAGTCTCAGGCACAAGTTTCTTGGAATCCTTTCTGCAAGACATACTTTGATGCACTTATCAAAAAGCAGTTTTGAACTACACATTTCATAATTCCCCAACCAGCATGGTAGCTGGGGTTAAAAAGTCAAAAAGTAATTTTTCCAAGTTCTGCCCAGAGCAAACTAACCTGTTGCTTAACTGCCTTCTTTGCATTGAATCTTTCAGATCTGATAGTATAGTACACTGTCTATCAAGTTCAATAGTGATGGTTTAATTTTTGTTCCTCTTCACCAGATTTATTTTTTTTAATATCTGTAGCAGTGATTCTTATCCTTTCTTTTCCATGGACCCCTTTTAAATATTGTTTGTTGCCATGGTCCACCAGGACACAACTAACGATTTAAAAACTAAAAGTCCATCCAATATTTTTTAACATTGTTCATCAAGAGCCTATCTATTTTGAGAGAAGGGAGAAAGAAGTAAATGTAAGCCCTTGTATTATGATATGTGTGCACATCAGATGTGGAGGGATCAAGCTTGCTTCTCATTGCTCCATCCTGTGCAATGCTTTGATGTGCATAGGGGGGATTCTGGAAAACACACACAAACACTACACTCTCTCTCAAGCACAGTATGACTCCTTCTGCTCTAGAACTGCTGTCACTATTGCTGCTTCCATCACCACTGTTATTCTGCACAACAGGTTTTTTTTTCATTCTAGCAAAAACGAAGTGGGCAGGAGGGAAGGGAGACAGCCAGAGAGGCCAGCGGGCAAGGAGGGAAAACAAACAGAAATGTGGAGACTTGTTTGGCCAAGGCGTTTTTGCCACAATCTTTTCTTTTGGAGTTCCTGGAGGAACCAGAGAGGAATCCGTCAATGCAAAGAGGAATGGGGAAGGCAGAAGTGAGAGTGGAAGCAAGGAGGCAGAGCTGTGATATTGCTGCTTGAGCTGGCTGGAGAGATGGAGCTCTTTTCATCTCTTCATCTACTTCCTCCCTCTCTTTTTCACACTCCACTTTTCAGTGTGAAGTTGAGCCTGACAGGCATTGAGAAGGCAAAAAGAAGAGAGTTGGCCTTCACAGACCCCCCATGAGGACATTGTGGGCTCCCCAGGATGGGGTTGCAGATCACAGGTTAAGAACCACTGGTCTATAGGGCTTCTTGCAAGATGATGTTTGCTTTGTGTGTGGTTCTCAGAAGGTTTGAGGTTACTCTTATTCTCTATTAACAGATAGAAAATCAATTCTGGTTCTCTGTTCATATTATCAACAGCAACCTGATGAGCACTTTTAATAAGGTAATTATTATTTCTGTCCTTTTGACATTGCATTTGATTCCAACCTTACTTTACAGAGAAAAAGAGAAATATGTATATACATATCTATATGTTACAATCAAGGTAACACTTAGGAGATTATCATATTGGATTTAAAGCAACTTACCCCCAGCGATAATCCCCACACAGCCACAGCCTGGCAAATGCATCCCAGATCCCAGCTGCGCTTATCCAGCGACTTTTCAAAAATGGAGGCTTGCCATTTTTGAAAAGCTGCTGGATAAGTGTGGCTGAGATCCAGGGTGCATATGGGTTGCACTTGTCCAGCCATAGCTGCTTGCAATAACACCAGCTTTTAAAATTAAATGCAACTTTATCCCGTTGGGGATAAGTCGCTTTAAATACAATGCGATAATCACCTTAATTCACCAAGTGAAGTGAGCTGTAGACCACAAAATTCATTAGTCTTTAAAGATTTTTTTTTCAAACAAAAACAAAAACAAAAAAAAAACACCTCTGACTGTGCTGGAATATGAAACCAGGTATTTTAGTTCTAAACCCAATTAAGTATTCTATGTCATGCTGACTTTTACCAAGCATTTCACAAGGTACCATTTCACCTATCATAGATTATGAAGCTGTCTTAATGTTTTAAAACCATTGGACCTACCAGCAAAATATTATTTATTCTGAGGGCGTTCAGGTCCTCTACGTTTCAGTCAGAGGGTACCTGTGATCCTTAGCAATGGACTCAGACAACATGGACTGTCACTTGGCTGTGGACTTTCCTGATCCTCAAAATTGTACTTAGATAATTTAATAATCATTGTGGCATACAGAGAGAGCCAATGGACTGGGGCCTTACTATATGAGGTTTCTACTGCCAACAAGGATAAAATTGGGACTGCATTGGCTTGTTTTACCACAATACCACCTAAAGTTTTCTTGATGCAAAAGTAAGAAGCCTTCTTGAGAAATACAGTGTCCTCTGCCTAGCAAAGGATCCTGTGGCCTCACCAAGGATGGAGACATACTGGATTGCAAAGGAAGTATATTTTTGTGTTGCAAATGGATGTTAAATTTCCCGGACTTTGAGAATCTCCCAATAGCCACATGGCCAGAAGGAGGAGGTGCCAGTCTGCAAGTAATACCCTTCCATACCTTCTGAACTGAGAACAAAAACAGCAAAGTCCAGTCCTATGACCAACAGCTTCACTTTTTTTTTCTCCTGCATGGTTTTTAACACCTTGCCTGAAGAAGAAGCCAGTGGAGCTTCAAAAGCTTGCAACATGTATATTGTCCATTTTGATTGGCCCAATAAAGTATCACTGTTTGATGGTTGGTTTTTTTTTTATGTTATTGGATTTGCTATTTGCCCAACACAGCTACCCCTGGATGTTTGTTATTTTATGTTTTTCTTCTATTATTATGTGAACAAGAGAGCTCTTCATACATATAGAATTACCCTTTTATATCTTTCTTTAATTTCCCCTTAAATCAAATTTCTTTCTTTGGACATTTCAAAGCACAATAGAGAACAAACTTGTCTGTGTAGAATACATTTAAAAAACAACAGTGAGTAAGAGTGAGAATGACAAAGGGAAGGCTGTCTTGTTACATAAAATCAAATCCCTCAACAACCGTAAGTGACATCTCTCTTACTCACATGTACAGAAAAATATACTACTCAGATTCTATTAAGCTGGAGATAAACTAATACAGATGTTTGTAACCAATGACAGTATGTTTATTTCTTTAAAACATTTCCTTCCACAATCTGTTGCAAAAATAAAGACCAAACTTTTTCACCCTTCCAACCAGGACAGTGGAAAGCAGAAGGACAATCCAAATATAACCACTTCATAGAAGTCCTTTTGTTATTTTTCTCCTCCTGGTCTCCTCTTATTAAAGATCCCTTTGGATCTGCTTATAATTGCCTTAATTTGTGTACCTTTCTAGACAGCCTGTTCATGGTGGAATAAAAACACAATTGGTGTTACTTGCCTTTTACTGGATTCAGCTATTTTCCTTTAAGGAGCTTCTTCTGTTATTGGTGAGAGTGGAAATCCCATTTTCCTGGCATTCAAATGCAATATATTATAGCTGGAGAAATGTGGTATCCAGGATACTGCAGATTTAGCGTTGTTGCGTAATGATTGGATACAGACTGGATTCCCATGTTGGTGCAGCTGCCACAAGGTGAAATTATAAATGCCCACCATATGGCAGCTGTGTTGAAACCATCCTCCCTCCTCCTTGTGTCTTACAGATAATGCTATGATAACTAAGAGTGCGCTCTTAACTATACCAAGGTCATACAGTAATATACAAAGCTTGCATACAGCCAGTTCTTGGAAAGTACTTCACAGTGATGCCATTCTTTGTCCTTGGAAACTGAACAATATCTGAGCTTGACCAATTTAGGGAACCAGTTTAAGGCTGTTTGTTTTAGGATAATTTAAGCTGGTCCTTTGTAATCTGGTATGGGTATGGGAAATGTTGACAAAGTACATGTAACATTTATTTTATTTTTATTTTTTTTAAAAAGGGGAGCCAGGCTGTTTAGGTGTTTTTAATTGCTGATTTCTTGCACTGTCTCCTTGTTTTCAGTCTCCCTTACACTACTATCGTTATGAAAATTAATAATAGAATATTGCATGGTTATTTAAGTTTATGAAATGTTGCCCTAGCTCCACTCACAGGTACTCTCACAACCCATTCTGTTTCTGAAGCGCAAAAAAAACCATAGTTATAGTTTGAGGGAGGAAATTCACTTTTTAAATAGTATATTAATGTTATTCAAGCCATCTGTTGATTTATGGCAAGCCCATCAATTTCATAGGGTTTTATTGGGTAAGAAATACACAGAGATGGTTTTGCCATTTCCTTCCTGGCATTCATTGGCCGTCTGATATGCAAGTGCCAACCAGAGGTGACCCTGCTTAGCTTCCATGATCAGATGGAATTTGGTGTCTTTGGGATATTTAGGCACTACAACCCACAGCATTTTCCAGCTGACATGGCCAGTGGACATTCTGGATTTGGAATTCTGTGATTTATGGTTCACAAATATAACTTTTACAAATGTTGGCTTGATGTTGAATTAAATTTTGAATTTACTTTGAATATTTCTGTATTAGTACCTTTAAAGCTATATATTTTTGTTGCTTTTGTCCACATATTGTTGTATATATAACCTGCCCAAAAATGTAGAGAAAAAGTAGGTAAGAAGTCCAAGGTCTAAGTACTTACAATATGTATGTATGTTCACTATATGTTTAAACAGAGCTCACTGTCCTGTTTGGGGCCCAGGGAGGGAGCCTTAAAGAATTCGCAATGATAAGTTGACAAGTGGCTATGCCCATGCATTTAGACTTCATCTGGAAGATGGATCACTGTTTCTAGCTCTTTTAAAGAACATATTGATCAGGATAGATCCAAGGCAAGGTTAATCCATCAGGTTTCCAGATAACAGTGTCAGACAAGACAAGTCCTACATTCTTCAAATACTAACTGAAAGAAGCAGATAGTTAGTGACTTGTCAATGGCACCACAACAAAATTTGGTTCTGTATACAGTTTCTGGTGAAGATGTAATTGTACAACATCATTATTACTTTCTGATATAACACACTGTGACAGATTTGGAGAGAGTGTTGCCGAATTCACGCTGTGTCTCTTGCAGTCAGGCCAGGAAGCACAGATGACAGGGGACGAATTGACATATTCTATCATTCACTTAGTTATGGCATCAACAATGTGATAATCTGAACTTGAAGAGCCACTGGAAATAACTACCACATCAAGAATCATCCTACATATTTGCCTATTACTACTTCTGAGAAATATCTCCCTTGGAGTGGAAGCCATCTCTGGTACCAGTCCTTCACTGTACCACATGCAACAAGGTAAACTATCGCGGTTTACACACCACCCAAAAAGGGCGATCTGCCGTTGCCTCCATTTCCACCATTGGGAAGCCTCAGCCTCCAAACGGGGAGGCTTCTCGGCAGCGAAAAAAGAAGCTGCAAAAAGTGTTTTCTTTTTCGACGGACGAGTGCACAAATGGCACACTCATGACATTGCAAGCGCAGGGGGACGTGCGGACAATAAGCGTCCAGCACATAAAAATGGCGGCACCCATGTGTATAGGGCGCCACCATTTTTACGCCCTCATCACATGCTAGGGGTGAGGCCGGTATGGATGCTAGGTCTTCGGCCAACCCCTAACATGTGACGGGGGCGTATTAAAGGCCCGTCTAGAATGGGCCTGTGTTTCCCCACACTATATGATTTATAATCTGGTTGAACATAGGGTTAGCATAAATGATTGAAAAGATGCTTTATGTCCCGTCACAAGAGAAAAGTGGTGAATTAATTAATTAATTAATTATGTGTGGTTACACTTTGCAACTTCACACACAGCTACTATTCCAGAGAGATATTATTAATTTAGACTATTTATACCCTGCTGTTCAGTCACAAAGACTTTCAGAGTGTCTTACAGATTATACAGATTAAAATTTCTTGATAATGTAGGGCTATCAAACCCAGTGCATCTTTTTGTTGTTGTTTGCATGATTTAAAATTAGTATCGTTATGTATGACCCTTTTTTCAGTTTAAAGTAATATTGTTCCAAACATGTTTGCAAAAGCTGATGCATGTTTCCAATACACTCTGCATTGCTTTGCCAGTTGATTAAAATTGTGGTAGTGTTATAGAAGTGCTTTAAGATGTATAGCTGAAAAGCTGCACAGAAGCTGGAAATAACTGATTAGGTGTTTCAAATAATAAGGAAAATTGACTGGCCATGCATGATTGCAAACTGGTTATAGCATCCTGTGTGATCTGTACTCTGTAATGGGACAGGTGTGTAACAGATGTGTGCCAAGGGGACATTACATTGTATGATATTTGCAGCATTGCAACAATATTCATTGTGTTGGTATATCTGTGAAATCAAAACTTCAGGATCATCTCATGGTGCCACCATTTCTGATCAAAAAGATATAATGTCTGTTGCAATGATTCTTCCAGTCTTGTGCCAAAACAAGCTTTGGGTCATTACCATTTAAGAGGTAGTAATCTTCCATAAAATATGTGTCATCATTTGCCAGTCAAGGTGTCTGTAATGTCCTGTTAAATGATGATGATAATTTTTTTCTACTCTCTTACTTTTCAAAGTTCTAATTGTATACAAATTTTTGGCAAAAGTTCCTTAACCACTAGTCAGAATTTTGCATATTACATATTTACTTAGCAACTACAGTGGGTCCCCGCCTTACGCGGGGGATCCGTTCCGGATCCCTCCGCGTAAGGCGAATTCTGCCTATGCTCGAGCCCCATTGGAAACAATGGGGCTCGGGCACGGTGGCACGGCGGCGCGAGCACGCGCGGGGCGCAATGGGCGCGCGCACCCATTCAATTGAATGGGACGTGCCGCCCCTTCTGCCCCGCACGTGCCGGCGGCTTTGAGCGCCTATGCTCAAAGCTGCCTATAAAAAGGCAGTGTATGGCGAGGATCCACTGTACATGCATGTGATGATACCACTTGTTATGCACAGTTGCCTGTATAGTCATGCTTGAATTTTTTTAAAACAGTGTGGTTCCACCATATGGGGAGGGTAATGTGCAGCCATGGGATTGCATTTACATGTGCAGACTCCAAGACTGTTTTTGTGGCCTTTGACTCCTTCAGATTTCCCTGACTGTCTTCTGTAAGATAAATAAAGATCAACAAATTGTGTCTGTAATTTACTTTTAAACAGAATTCAGGGCCTCCCTGTACTGTTCAACATTTTAACCTGTTTTCCAAAACCAGGCATGGATTTATGACCATTTTCCCTAGTTGGAAGAGAAGGAATGCATCTAGTGGAAAGTCATCTAGCAGAAGGAAACAGTGCTGTTGGATGCAGGTATTGGGAAGAATTGAATTAATACTCTGATTCAGTGCCAGTGAGATGACTTGAACGGTTTATGAATACATCCACCCAGGATGCTTGAAGAACTGTCTTAGCTATGGAGCCCTGGTGGCGCAGTGGTTAAATGCCTGTACTGCAGCCATTCACTCAAGACCACAAGGTTGCGAGTTCAAGACCAGCATAAAGGGCCCAAGCTCGACTCAGGCTTGCATCCTTCCGAGGTCGCTAAAATGAGTACCCAGACTGTTGGGGGCAAATTAGCTTACTTGCTAATTAGCTTACTTGCTGTTCACCGCTATGATCTTTGGAATAGCGGTATATAAATAAAACTTATTATTATTATTATTTGGGTCACTAAGGGAAGGCACATAACATACTGACAGATCAAATACTTTGTGTGCATATAGAGGTTTACAGGTTCAGTCTCCTACAACTCTAGGTCAGTTTCAAGGGAAAAACAACAACCTGATTTCTGAAAATGTGGAACACTGAATAACTTTAGACCAGAGAAGAATTGTCCATCCTTCTAAATATTGTTGCACTGTAACTCCCTGCAATCCCTTCCATTGGGTATGTGATCTAGGGCTGCTGGGAGTTGCAGTACAATAATATCTGGAGGGCTGTGCAGTTCTCAGCTCTAGTGCAGACAAAAAAGTTAGGCATTTTATAAGGCAGTTTCCCATGGTTCACTTTAACACCAGTGTTGTGTTCTTAACTGGCATAAGATGGACTGAGTTGTACATTATATAAAACTGCCTGTTGACATCTTCTGTCTATGTTGCTTCCAGAGCAGTCAGACCACTGTGTTGATGCTTGTTTCCAAGGTCTGAAGGATTTCTTAACCTTTTGTTTTCTGCTGCTTCAAGGTTGCACAAACAAACAAAACATGTAAACAGTGTTTTAAAAGAAACCTAGTTAGTGACATGAAAATGCATGCCATTTCAAACGAATTCCCAGGTGATCCAGAGAAGATGACAAAGGTCATGGCCAGTCACAGCTTTGGATTTTGAGTATCTTAAAACTTTGCACATAATTCAGATAATGCTATGCAATTTTACCCCCTGTTAATTGCAATGGGAGAGTAAAATACATTCTATGTCTATGAAAATCAATACAATTTGAAAGCTGCAGTGCTAGGCATACTCAACCATAGCTCTGAAGCCATATTTTAGTGGAATTTATTTTTACATGGCATGTTGAATAACATTACAAAGAGCCAAATTCTGATATTATGTCACTCTTTGTCACCATGTCAGCATCATGTGTCAGATAGCCAGTGTGTGGGGGGATAGCACAGAGAAGTATTGCACCTGGTCATTCTTCCCATTAGCCCTTTTGCAGCAGAGCTGTTTCTTGCAAATGAATGTAAAAGACACTCAGTGGGATGCTTCCATTAATGAACAGAAGGGAGTAATTCAGATAGTGAAGTGGTGTGTATGTGTGTGGAGTGTTGGCCAACACTTCCACTGCACATTACATTTCTGTTAAAGTTTACAATATGTGCTTACTGACACTGACAAAAATCAATAAATCCTTGGGGGTAGGAAACATCTGAGAAGAGTCTAAAACACCAAGGACGTAGCCAGGGGGGGGGGTGGGGGGGTCGGAACCCCCCCTATCAGGCCCTGGGGGCATTCAAGCTCCTTCCTCCCCTCCTCCCCTCCATTAAAACCACTGCGAGGGAACAGAGGAAAGACAAAACAAAAGTTCCTCTTTTCCCTCTCCGTGGCTTTAATGGAGGGGGGAGGGAGGAGGAAGAGAGGGAGGGGGAGAGAGACAGACAGAGAGAGAGAGAGGGAGAGGGAGTCCCTATGACTCGCTTTCGTTTCCTTCAGAGTCCGGCTTCCACTCCTCCTCCTCCTCCTCCTCCTCCTCCTCCCCCCCTTCCTCCCTCAGGGAGAACTGAAGAAAAGAAAGAAAAGGTGACTTCTAACTTTTAGCTGTTATATCCATGTGCAATATAGTACAATAATAATAATAATCCCTTACCCAAAATGCTGAGGATTAGATGTATTTTGGATTTTGCAGTTTTTCAGATTTTGGTATATTTATATACAGTATTATGTCTAATGGGATATTATACTGGGAGATGGGATCCATGTATGTCTCATATGCATCTCATAGACATAGACTGAAGGTAATTTAATGCACAATATTTTTAAAATAATGTTGTGCTTCTGCATACTGAGCTTCAGCAAAACCCTGAGACCACTATGCCTTGTATAATTCAATAATTCAGTCATTGATCTAAACCTTCAGGATTTCCCAGTTTCCTTGAGTTGGGGGTCAGACCAGATGCTCTCAGGGTCAGTTTGGGGTTTTGGAAGTCCAGAGAAAGGAGACTCAGGTTCTACTCTGGATATTTCTCCTGAGAATGGACTCAGGTTTTCAAAAACAGTCATTTCTGGATTTTTGCAACAACAAAAAAGAGGTGGGTCTGTGATGCAAAAAGGCAAGAGGCTTCCTTCCAGCCTTGTTTTTTCTCTTTTTTAAAAGACAAATAGAATAAAATACAGTTAGCAGGCCCTTTTTCAGCATGTCAATGGGGGTGCTTTGATAGAGAGTTCCTGCATGGCAGAATGGGGTTGGACTGGATGGCCCTTCGTGGGGTCTCTTCTAACTCTATGTTTTTATGATTAATTAATTAATATATGGAATCAATCTAAGATGATGAATCGTGGCTGTGGAGTCCTATGGCCCTGCTCCAGGCAATGCTAGACTGCAGGCCCCATCATCCAGCAGCAACACAGACTGCTGGGAACTGCAGTTTAATAAGGCTGCACATTGCAGAAATAATCCAGTTCAACACTGCTTTAATGCTATGGAAAATCCTGCAATTTGTAGTATGTTTTGTGCCTCCAGAGCTCTCTGACAAAGAAGGCTAAATGTCTCACAAAACTACAATATCCAGATATTGTTGTTGTTGTTGTTATTTTCTTATATCCCGCCTTTCTCCCAATATACGGACTCAAGGTGGTGATTTTCCATAGCATTAATCTATAGTATATCTTTCTACAATGCAGATGGACACCTCCATTACATAATTTGTTGAGGATGCTTTGACTGGGAGTTCCTGCATGGCAGAATGGGGTTGGACTGGATGGCCATTCTTGGGGTCTCTTCCAACTCTATGATTCCATGATTCTGTAGCACTCTGAGCCTACTGTGATTTTAATAGTTTTTAAATGTATAAAGGTATAAAGTCTTATAATGCAAGCCATGCACTGATGGACTATTGCACTATAATTTTTTATTGATTGATTTTATACCCTGCCTTTCTCCCAAAATAGGATTCTCTTAAAGGGTTTTGTTTAATATAAAAAGAAAGGCTTGGAATTAAAAATTATGGTAGATAGATAGATAGATAGGTCTTGGAATTAAAAGGTGTGTGTGTGTGTATCTCAAAATTAAAAATCCCTCTTGGAAGTGGGAATGAAATGTGTGGATGCAGCCTGGGTTCGTAACTCAGCTCAGATGTTGGAATACAGTGTCTCAAAGCATGAGCAGAGTGTGTCTGAGCATGAACAGAGTGGCTGCCGCTCATTGCTTGAGCAGCTGCACTTTGCTTTATCGAGCTGAATTTATCTGATGTAAACACCTTCAGAGGAAGGACTCAGTTTGCATCTGCACTGAAAAAATAATCCAACTGGCCACTTTAACTGCCCTTGGCTCCATGTTGTGAAATGCTGGGATTTGTAGTTTGTTGTGGAACCTGACAGATGACTCAACAGGTCCTCAAAACTACAGATCCCAAGATTCCATAGCACGAAGCCATAACGGAAGTTAAAGTGGTGCCATCGAGGTGTCGCGGGTAAATGCTCGACCCTCTTTTTGTGTCTTGGGGGGGGGCTCTTAGCCTCTCAAAATGGTGGCACTTAGTCTTGACCCCCCCCCCTTCCCAAAATCCTGGCTACGTCCTTGAAAACACATTGTAGAAATAATCCAGTTTGAGACAATTTTAACTTCCATGGCTCAATGCTAGGAAATTCTGGGAACTGTAGTTTTGTGAGACATTTAACCTTATCTGTCAGAGAGGTCTGGTGCCACAATAAACTACTGTCCCCAGGATTCCCTAGCACTGAGCCAGGGCAGTTAAAGCAGTATCAAACTGGATTATTACTGAAGTGTGTTTTGGACCAAGGTAAACTTTGCCTCTAGAAACAGAACTGGAATGAGGAGGATTAAATCCACTCCTATTTTTGTCACTCAAACTCTCCTCTTCGAAGGTGGAAAAGCAGAGACAACTATCAGATTCTATACTGGAAAAAATGTCGGAAATATTTATGATTCTTGTAAAGGAATAGTTACAAATATACTTATACTGTTCTAGGCCCTCTTCCCTAAACCAAAAAAAATCTTACTAGTTTGGTGTGGCTATTCTGGTTTATACTATTAAAATATGTAGCATTCAATCAGAGTGACACAATGTAAACAATGTAATCTGGATAATGCCTGCCCTTAGTCTTACTCAGAATTCACCTCTACATAAAAGCATTTTACAAGATGCGTTCACCTGTACTCCATACCAATTTTACATTTCCTCACATTCCTTTATTTCAGAATACTTTCAAAGCATAAGACCCCCAGAGGTACTAGTCAAGAACAATGGGAATGAAAAGTGATCAAGGTCAAAAATAATGGTACTCTGTAGAAAAATAAATTCCAAGACCCACATTAATTTTTGGAGCATGTCTGTTCTATTTTCCTCACATACCTATTTTTCTGAAGTCCTCAAACAACAGCTTTAAAATGCAGCAGTGCTCTCATTTTCCAGCATGTTACTGAAAAATATGGATCTTGGCTGACCAATGGGGCTAGTTTAAAAACACACATGACAAACAGAAGCTAGCAGGTAACACATAAAAGCAGCCCGCAGCTGCAGAGCAGTGGTAGTTGTGGTAGTGAAATTTAACTAACAGGAGGAGAAAGGATCTGCTACAGTCACTTTTCAGGACCTCAGACAGCTCCCACATACTATTAAATGAGCATCAGTTACCAGAGATAAACTGAGCTGCCAGATGTTAGTGCAGGCCCTCATGCCTCCATCCAGCCACCATTCCTTGTGGAGAAATAATTCTTTAAAACATCACCTTCTTGTTTGATTCTTAAATGTCCTCTGTACAGGTATTCTGTAGTAGGTAGTGGTGGACAAACTTATCAATTTTGTTTACTTCCACATTCACATTTTTTAAAACTCAAGAAATGTGTGACTTTTGGTGTACTCTAATCAAACCTAAACCAAACTAAATTCTCAATAAAATACCCACCAGAGAGAAAAACATGGGGAACTTATCTATGATGCACTTATTCAAACTGAGGAGCCTGTCAGAAAAAAAAGTGGAAAACAGAAATCACCACAAACATATTCAGCTTTTACTAGTTACATGCTCGCAGCACTCTTCTTTTGCTTACTTCCTTGTTCATTTTTTAAAATGAATAACATTTTGTTATTTAGTCATTTTTAAAATTGCAATGTTTATATCCCACCCTATATTCAGAAATCAATGATTTGGTACAGGTCATAAAACACCAACAGTTTGAAAAACTGTTAAATATATATTTTAAAAAAATTAAAACTGTTTGAAAGTGTAAAATATCTCAAACAATATACAGAAATCTACAATTCACAGATCAGAATCATGTCCCCAAAAGCATGGGGGGAAATCCAGATTTTATCTTGGTACCAATATGAGGCCACAATCAGTACAATGTGGACCCTTAGAGAAGAAAGAAGACAAGAGGCTCCTGTCACATGTCTCCCCATAATGTATTATCCCCAAAGGTGGAACGGAAAGAAGCTGTCACTTGGCAGATCTCAGTGCAGTACTCCTTCATGTATCAAGGTCAAAAAAAATTTGGAGCTTTTACTGTCATCATTTGGTACACAGTCTTGGACCCCAGAAGTACCAACAACAGCTGTCTATTATCAGTGTACTGATGTCACCCAACCCCAAGGCTTGAATCTAAATGCTAGTCCCAGTTAGAGTAAAGCCACTGAATTAACAGGCTTTATGATAGTTCTGACTTAACATTTGTCTGTTGATTCACTGGGTCTATTCTGGTTTGGACAAGCAATTGAATTTAGCCCAATAATACTTGATAACTTGATATGTATATGTATATATCAAGACATTTGTGAGTGATGGGAAGCTCTTATGAAAAAAAAAAGAAAAAAATTGTAACTTCTGGGCCATTACAAGTGTTGAATGATCTTGCATCTTGGGATTGATAACACAGAGCAGTGCAGTCAGTGAGAGAATTTCTTGGAACGTTCTAGTTTATTTAATATATATTCCACATTTCTCCCAATATAAACCCTACAGTGGTTTATAACAGAGATTATAAACCAACCTTAATAATACATACAGTTTTAAAAAAGTTGCATGAAGTATCCCATCAAAATACAGGACTAATAAGACATTTTTAAAAGCATTTAGATTACAGTGGGGCACTGTATCCCCATTTTAATAAAAGTTTTCTGCAGCAACCAGTTAATAGCCAAAAGCCTGTCTAAAAAAATGGTTTTATTCTGATAAAAAGGTAGCAGAATGGGAGACAGACTAGTCTCCTGCAGAAGGACGTTCAACAGCCTGGGAACAGCAAATGAGCAGGCCATCTCATGTGTTCTCACCAAACGTGGTTGCTTGCAGAGGTGAATCAATCTGGCCTCTCATCTTAGTACTCTGATATTTTTTTAGCTGATAATGCTGATTTTCTCCCTAGTATATTATTCGCAGGGCTAAACTACTGAGTAATATAAACGCTCCAGTTTCATATCTTCTAAATCAGTACAAAACTCTGTGCTAGGGTGTGGATACATTAGTGTCCTATCCTCTGAGTCCATATCTGACTCACTGACAAACTACAGCATCTGTTGAATTAATACTTGAAAGTAAAACATATTACTTTGAATCTTAATATTTAAAGACTGCATATGTAATGTGAATTTCTCTCCAGTAAAATGCAGATGATTTAAACTAAGAAAAACATGTGTTAGAAATTGAAGAGATGGAGAAGTTTTGATAAAATGAAGAAAAACCAAACAGAAAGATGCAATTGTTAGAAAGTTGAAAAACAGCAGAAAAGCATTCTGCTTTTATGGAAACAATGTTAGAAGTAAAAATTGTGTCATCTCCCCACCCACCCCCCGTTGTTGGCCTGTAACTAGTAATAGTGCTATCCAGCATAGCAGTGGTGAAAAATGAGGGAGGTTGTAGCCCAACAACATATACAGAGCCAGATGTTTCACAGCCCTGCACTATGTGATGAAATAGCACTGTGCTATAAAGCAAATCTCATTGCTTTGGTTTTTTTTGGGGGGGGGGTTGGGGGGACTATGTGGCCATGTTCTGGAAGAGCTTATTCTTGACATTTCATCAGCATCCGTGGCTGGCATCTTCAGAGAGTGCTGGCATGGATAAATATACTGTGTGACCCTTGGTTGAGAGGAAGTGATTTACATGTTAATACCGTAAGTGTGTTGGTCTGTTGTTGAATGGCAAGACCTCAAGCTGTCTATTTAATTAGTGATCCATTGTCTGCTGGGAAACCCTTTGACCCTGGGTGATTTTCATTTCTCTTGCTGTGTCTTGTTTTTGATGTTTTTCAGGACTTGTAGCCAAACTTTAAAAATTATCAGACCAGTGCTTACCATGGAGTAAGCGCTGATAAATCACCTCTAAAACATTGAGAAAGCATGCGTGTGTGAAAGCCTGGCGTGCTTCCTCAATGGCAGGGAATTGTCGGCTCCCTCCAGTGTCACTGAACCATTCAGAGAGAGGGAATTTCCTCTGAACGGAAACTTTGCATTCAGAGGAAATTCCCTCTCTGTGAATGATTCAGTGATGCTGGAGGGGAGCCAACGATACCCTGATGTTTAGGAAGTGCACCAAGCTTTCACACACATGCGCTTCCTCAACGTTCTAGAGGCGATTTACCAGTGCTTAAGCACTAGTCTGATAATCTTTGTTTACTTTAAGGCAGGTGTAGGCAATCTTTTTGAGCCGGGGGCCGGGTTGCTGTCCCTCAGACAACTGGGGGGCCGAAGCCAAAAAATAAATAATTAAATAATTTTTAAAAAATTAAATATATAAATAAACCAGGACAAATGTAGGACAAAATTTTCAAATGGAAGACACTTTTTTTAAAAAAAAATGGAGGACATGAAAAAAAAATTGCTGATTTTTAAAAATTTTTAAATATAAATGCATGTTTCTGAGGCTTCTATAGACAATTGCCCCCCCAAAGGCCCCAGTGGCAATCGGTGGCAGAACCGGGCTGGGGCTGGTTCCAAGGCCTCGCTGGGCCGCATTTGGCCCACGGGCCGCAGGTTGCCTACCCCTGCTTTAAGGGTTTCTTCTTTTCTGTTGAAGTTGTCTAGATATTTGTGGATTTCAATAGCTTCCCTGTGCATTCTGACTTGATCGTTGTTGGCATTTTTCTGGCTGACCCAGACTACTGTGCAGATGGGGACAAGTCTACATAGGGACTACCAAATGCAGTGTTCAAATTCAAATCAAAGAACATAAAAAATCGAGAAAAATCATCAGCAGCAGAACACGTTATAAACCATCCTGGGCATAAAATGCTATTTCAAAATACTGAAATTCTGGACCATGCCACAAAAAACTATGGATGCCAGCCATGAAAGCCTTCAACTTCTCACTGATTTATTTAAACATGGAGCAAGCCTCAGTGAACATAGTAAGGCTTCCTTGTGAGTAAATATGCATAAGACTTGGCTGCATAATACATTCCGTAAAGAATACTCCCGTTGTTGCTGCTGCTTTGGTATCTTGTTCAATTTGTCTTGTGTTCTCACAATGCCAAGCCATTTCTATTACAACACACTGTCTCCATTCTTCCTAAGCGCCCAAGATCTGATCTGGTATTCTTACTACTCTAGCTCTTGAGAGAGTTCTTCACACTTAGAGCACATGAGCAGTGTATTTTATTGATTTATCTGAGTAGTGCAGAAGCTGTTTTTAAAATTTGCTTTACGTACATGCAATGCTGTGAATTACAAGACAATATTTCAAGATGAATTAATGAATAAAAACACTCCTGGTTAATAAAAGAATTTTTGTTTTAAGAGGGGAAGATTTTCCATATGATTTGTAACAACTTTGCAGCCAGATAAGACAACACCAATATTTTGAGAACTGTTTTCTTATTTCATTGAGTTGAAGAGTGCTCTGTGCTTATTAGGCTAGGCTGTATGCCACTAAGAATTTTTGCCATATAAATTATACTGATTGCATATAAATATACTGAATAAAAGCAAACTTGGGTTGTAAACATCAGAGCTTTCTTGGAGCTGTTGGTTCAGTTCAGAGTTAGGCTTGGTTCAAGTGATCTGGGCCCAGTTCAGTTTGGATCAATCCTGCAACATTGATTGTGACTGTACAGTTATGTAAAGCAGATTCACATGTTGATAAGAGTCCAAAGATTGCATAGATTAGTTTATTATTCCAAAACTACCAGCAAGAACATCGTGGGCAAGGCCTGAGAAACACAGGAACCACAGCCCATTAAATTATTATTATTATTATTATTATTATTATTATTATTATTATTATCCCGCCTCTTCCATTTTGGGGATTGAGGCAGGTAACAACAAAGTTTGTACAATATACAACAATAAAAACATGAAGCCCCACAAGACCCCAGGCCAACCCTCCCTCCCAAGTATAAAATTAAACAATAAAACATGGTTAAAAATACATAACAGTATGTAGAAATTAATAAATAAACCACGAATGAGAAAAATAATAAGAGGAGGGGGATTCAATTGGTTCTGGATATTATCTATCGGGGAAGGCCTGCCGGATGAGAAAGGTTTTTGTCACCTTTTTCAAAGCCTTGAGCGAGGATAATTGGCGAATCTCTTCCGGCAGGTCATTCCAAGTTTTTGGAGCGGTGACAAAGAAGGACCTCTGGGAGGTCACCACCAGTCTGGTCTTTCTAGACTGTAGTAAAAGGAAATTGGTCTGAACAAAACATTCACCACTCTCTTTCAGAAAACACAGAGAGAAACAAGTTAATATAAATATCACACAACACATTCAAATTGTCATGTTTCTCATATACAGTATATCCATAAAAGAAAAAGGAACTTTATAAAAACAGAAAATTACTACTGTAATTGCACTGGAACCAGTACTCACATGGCTCTCTGTAGGGGATGGTTTTTTCTACCATTCTCCTCAAAGAACGTACATTGTAGCAAAGCCAAATCTGCATTGAGATGTCTCTGCAGCTGAAGGTGTATATGTCTGATATGATATACTGTACTGTATCATGGTCCTCATTGACTATATAACTTTTTGAAACCACATAAGTCTTACTAGGTTGAGCATTCTTTTCATCTTGCTTTAAACCTGTGTGACCAGGGCTTTCAGATGCTTGCCTTTGTGCTCTTAATGGATACCTATTATAATGACACTTGCCCTTCAATTGATATGAATGTGGTTGCTTATATTTTGGTATAACAACAGCAGGGAGCCATCCTTCCTTACTATACTTAATCCATATGAAATCTCATTCATGTAAGAGCTGAAGAGACTTGTTTGTTTGATCATAGAAGTTATTTTTGTCCATACTGGACTCTCTGAAGTTCCTGATGCACACCATTAGAACTCTTTGAATGTAATAAATTAGTTGGTACTGGAAGTTTCCTTCTTTAACATCCTGTCCATTGGTATTTGTGCATATGAATGTGGCATCCCAGTAACTGGTGTGTTCTGATATGCCAACAGTGCCAAATGTGATCCACATATGAATCTTCCATCATCTGTATAAAACTGCTTTATAGACTAAATTGCTTGTTTTGCCATTCCCAATAGATTGTAAACAACTTGGGCTATTAAAACATTGTTCAGCACTCACTCTTTAGCAAATGCTTGAAATTCTTGGCTAGCAAAGGACATACTAAACAGAAATGTTCTCAGCATTTCATAATAAGCAAACACAGATATTTTAATTTTTTTTTGTTTTGTTTTTGTTTTTTAACAGCAGCATTTAGATTTATTGCTTCACAAAAACAAGGAAGAGCATCGTGGACAAGGTCTGGCAAATACAGGAAGCTCAGCCCAAAATACTACAGCTGTAGTAAAAGGATAACAACTTAAACAAAAATATACCACAAATCCTGATTAAACCCAATTTTATCTGGATCCCAGGTTAAGATCACCAGTCTTCCTCATTTAACTTGCATTGGGAAACCAAAATTATTCTATTTTACTTCTTCACTCATATGCATAACATTTTTGAGATACGGTATACTATAAAATAGGAATAACTGAGTCAAATTTCAGACAGGTAGAGGAATTTTCTGTTTTTCAAAAATTAAAAATAATTATGCAAAATTATTAGCTGTTCATTTCTTGCTGCTTTTGTCATGTACTGTTCCCCTAGTACTAGGGAACTTCACTTTACCACTCCACTGCTAGAATTGCTGTGAAAGCAGCTAAACTTAGATTAGACTCTGAGGATAAAGGCCTGCATGGGAATCTACAGTAAACAGATTATATTAATTTGAATAGAATATTGAAAATTGTGATGTTTTTGTATGAAATTTTTTTGTAATTTTAATGTAAACATATTGCTCTATATGCTATAGAGCTAATTGACTGTGGAAGTTTTAAAGGGTTTTAATTATTTTTCTAATTTGATGACTATAACCTGTATTTGGTTGTCATGAATAAACTGAAAATGAAACACTATACCACTCAGAGGATCCCTAAACTCTTGGTATTGATGGGTAGGCAGAGAGGCAGACAAGAAGAACACACTTTCAGTCTTTAGATCTTTCTAGCTCCTTGTGTGTGAGGATGGGAAACAGAATATCACTCAGATAAATCTCTTCAAGTTTGACATATTGAGAAGGGAGCAAGCTTGTTTTCTGCTGCTCCAGAGACTAGGACCCGGAACAATAGATGCAAGCTTCAGCAAAAGAGATTCCACCTCAACATTAGGAAGAACTTCCTGACAGTAAGGGCTGTCTGACAGTGGAAAAAACTCCCTCAGAATGTAGTGGAATCTCCCTCCTTGGAAGTCTTTAAACAGAGGCTGGATGGCCATCTGTCAGGGATGTTATGATTTGGATTCCTGCATGGCAGGGCATTGGACTGGATAGCCCTAGTGGTCTCTTCCAACTCTATTATTATTCTAATGAGAACAAAATTACAACTAACTTGAAGAGGGAATTTTTTTCAAAGCAGCCCAACTGTTAGGATTCAATGAGATATCATAAGGAAGTATGGGAGCTGATAAGAGGATGTTTTACCAGCAATACAAGTGTTGCTGACAAATCCCCTGATGTTTTTTTAAGGGTTTTAGTTATCTGGGCTGGTGCTAGAAGCTTCTGTTTCATGCCCTCATGATTCCCCCAGTTCATCTTTTCCAGAGTTGTCTGCCTCAGCCTGTTCTCGAGACAGATTCATCACTCTTTGTTCTTGCTTTCTGAGTATTGTCCCTACTGCCTAGTTTATGGGACTCTCAGACTCTGCCATGAACAAAACTCTATGGTGCATCCATTTGAGGTGCTTGAACAAACCTTCTAGTGGTGTAATACCCTGGCAATTTACCCCTGCTTGTTTGCTGCACACAGTGGAGATAAGTAGGAGACCCTGAACCATTCATGCACTTCAGTGTGCTCACAGAAAATGTTTAGCTTCTTCTGTGGTGATTCACACTTCCTGAGTTCTGTCTCAGGTCTATAAAGATTATCACACCAGCGCTTATGGAAACTGTTCAGAGGAAATTGACTCTCCCTGAACAATTTAGTGATGCTAGAGGGAGTCTGATGTTGAAGAAGTGCACCAGGCTTTCACACACACGCACTTTCTCAACGTTTGAGAGACGATTTACCAGCGCTTAAGTGCTGGTGTGATAATCTTGTATGTCTTTCACGTTGCTGCTGCTGTTGTGGCTTCCTGTCTGCCTCTCCGGGCTCAAATAGAAACAGTAGAAAAAGTCCACTGCCAATACCCTGACTCCTTATAACTCTTACTGGGAGCGAAGTACATTTGCTCCATTTACCACCAATACTAGTGCTGCTTCTGAGGCTTAATGGGGTTGAAGACAAACGAGTTTGCCATGTTCTGTTCCTAGAGGTACCATGTGGATGTGTATCACTCTAGTAAAGATATATTATTATTAAGTTAAACTAATGAAAATATTTGATAGTAATAAATATATAAGCAAAAAATTGTATATCATATGGAAGTTTAACAAATGAGGAAATATAAAGCATTTAGTGGTTTGCTTCCACAGCCAAACGTGAAGTAATCTAATTTTGTTTTGTATTCCTTCACAATATGAATCAAATGGGCAATGTAATAATAATAATAATGAGAATGATAATGATTAGGGTTGCCATACGTCAGGACCGCCAAACTGGGACAAATGTAGGACAACATTTTCAAATGTAGGGCACTTTTTTAAAATGGAGGACACCCTGTGCCCCTTCCTGGCCTCTAAGGAGGGGCTTCCTCCATTTAATAAAAAAGTGTCCCTCCTTCCTGGCCTCTGAGGAGACCGAGGCCTCCTTAGAAGCCAGGAAGGAGAGCGGGGGCTGGCCGCGATCACCGCAATCATGGCCGGCCTCCTTCCTCTTCCCTGGCCTTGAAGGAGGCCCAGGCCTCCTTAAAGGCCAAGAAGGCGCACGGGAGCTGGCCGCGATCGCGATCGTGGCTGGCCTCCGGGAAGGAGGGAAGAGGCTGCAGGGAGGCGGGTAGGGTGGCGGAGGGTGGCGCCACCTCCACTTTCCCCTCCTTCGCCCCAGGCCTCACTGCCCTCCTCTTCCTCCGCCTCCTCCACGTGGCCATGCGCGGTGGAGGAGGAGGAGGGCAGCGAGGCCCCGGCTGCAACCAAGGTTGTCCCTGTTTTTGGCGGCACCCGTGACGGGAGAGGGACGGTGCCGCCAAAACTGGGAAAATCCCGGTTGCAGCCGGAATATGGCAACCCTAATAATGATGTGTTTTGTGACTAAAATAAATGTGTTGGTTGTCTGACTAAACTGCAGGAGCCCTGGTGGTACAGTGGTTAAATGCCATTATTGCAGCCACTCATTTACAAGCCACACGGTTGTGAGTTCGATCCCAGACAGAGCTCCAGAGTTGACTAAGCCTGTCATCCTTCTGTACGTTGCTAAAATGAATATCCAGCTAGTTGGGGGCAATTAACTCACACATTGCAATCTGTATAGCCCTAAATGGCTTGGGCCCAGAGTACTTGAAGGACCGCCTCTCTCTGTACAATCCGCCCCGCACACTCAGATCTAGTAGGCAGCAGTTACTGAAAGTTCCAGAGGTTAGATTGCAGAAGACCACCAGAAGGGCCTTTTCGACCTCGGCCCCCATCCTCTGGAACACACTGCCTACCGAGCTCCGTTCAGCAACCTCCCTGGCCCAGTTTAAAAAGGAGCTAAAGACGTTCTTATTCAGACAGGCTTATCCTTAGGCCTGTCTGAGAGCTCCTCTGTAAAAACCCCCCTCTGTGAAGATCTGTGAATTCCCCCTCTCCTGATTTCCCTGTTAGCCATTACTGAGACATCTAGATCTGGCACAGTTTATGTAATTGTATTGATGGTTTTAAATTGTTGATTGTATTATTGTTTTTAATTGTATGGATATATGTTGGAAACCGCCCTGATGCTTGCGAAGGGCGGTATATAAATAAAGATTTTATTATTATTATTTATTTATAGAAATGTACTTGTTATTGCTATAGGCAAAAGAAAGAAAGAAAGAAAGAAAGAAAGAAAGAAAGAAAGAAACCAACATAGAGAAATTATTTCTTAAAATGAATAACACCAACAAGACACTTCAACCACCTGATCTTCAGCTGATCTGAAGGTGGTGTGAAGTGATTTGAATTGGTCCAATTCTATTTGAGATTCAGTCAGTTACACAGCTCTAGGAAATATATAATCTACAGTGCTGATCTCTTTCTGTAAAGAGTTGTTGTCAAAATATTCTTGGGGGGAAATATATGATTGAATATGAATTATGTTTTAAGCATAAGCTTACCAAACTTTTTAATAACTGAAATTTACTTTAATTATAATAGAAAATAGTCCAAATTTAACATTTAAATCTCTCTCTCTCTCTCTCTCTCTCTCTCTCTCACACACACACACACACACACACACACCATCCCCAGGTATCAGAGACTGATTTCTCTAATTTAGGCGGTATTGCTCTGAACTAAGCTTTCCACATATTATAAGTCCAGAGTCAGGAGGATTACAAGGACCTCTGCTTTTGATTTTTAATAAAAAGTGAACATTTACTTCTGAACTGTAGCCAGCAAGAAAGGAATTAAACCTGAAGAGAACCCACTGACCTTTACAAAGTGTGGATCCAGAGGGACACACCAAAAACTGCATGCTTTTGCAAATAGGCTGTGAACACACTGTCTTTGTTGATCACAGGAGGCTCTCTTATATGACTTATATGTGTCTTCATGAAAATACACAAATCAGGCTGAAGAATTACTGTTAGAATATATTTTAGGTACACAGTACAGTATGTTCTGCATCGACACTGTATAAGAATAGGCAAAGGTGTACTGTTTCAGAGATCTGAGTTGCATATAAAAATATAGGTTACGGTTACAAAAGTCAAAGTACAGATAGTATAAACTTTTCCTCATATTCTCTAGGTTTGTTAGACTTCAGCAATCACTGTCTGTATTGAAATCTTAACCTCAATGATTATGCAAGCAAAATAATCCATTGGATTTGCAAAAATCATTTGTACATATAAGAAAGAGAGAGCATGCAATTTCTAGTTCACATTATTAGTGTTCTGTGGCCAGGATCCTCCTCCTGGTTTTTAGTCCTTTTGCTAGTGTATTTAGGATTTGTGTGTATGTACAATGCTCCATCGTGTCAAAATCATCTCAAGAAGTTATCCCAGCTCTCTACACTAGATGTTTAGGGTGCATGTGAGTTACAGGAAGGAGGTGATAGCTCACTCCCTGTTCCACAGGTGCAAGCAGTGGAATTTACTGAAAGTCATTGTTACATACTGGCTTCATATTTCTTCTTTTCTGAGTGGTTGACTCCCCAAACCATCCCAGCACATCCCAGCATGCCACAAGTACTGATGTGTTATCAGAGGTGAGACAGCTGGGTAGGTCTCCACAGCAGCTGAAAAGGACGTGAGCAGAGGTCAGATTTTTCTCTGGAAAGGCAGATGAAGAGGGAGGTTGACATATTCTATCATCCTTGACAGAGTTTGTAAAAGTTATCTTTTTGGGCCACTATTCCCCAAATCTTCCATCTGGCATAGGCATCTATTGGTCAAGCTCTAATGCAAAAAAGATAACATTTCCAAATTCTGATCCCTAGTACCACCTAACTACATTTTAAATCTCTTAAGTATTGGAAGTCTACCACTGAATCACTACTCATTGCCAATATTTATTTTGTTGACTTCTTTATCCCAAAGAAGAGACATATGTCAGATATATGTGCACATGCTTTGCTAGGCATAATAGCAATCTGTAATGTGAAAAGAGGCATAATTTATGTCAAGCACATATATTTCTGAAAGCTTGTATGATTTGATTTACAGTGGCATTTTGTGGAGTTATAGCACTGAGTTGTTCCATACTTGACAGAAGCAGCATTGTCTCTCTCTCTCTCTCTGCAGGGCTAGCTTCATAGGGAACTGAGGTAACAGTTGAGTGCACTGACCATATGGAGCACTGGAATCACTGTTATTTGAATGTGCTTGTACACAGACTTACTCAGTTCAAGCATATCTGGCATTCAGATCATTCCATCCTTGCCCAAGAAGAAGGGGATGTTTGAAAAAACCAGAGGCCTCCCTGCCCATTCTCTTTCACATTTATTGATGAGAGAACAGAGAGGGAGGGAGGGAGAAGAGAGAAAGAAAGGGACACAGAGAAAATAACAGTATGGGTAATAAAATTAAGCATTCACTGTAGTTCTTGGCACAAATAAGAGAACATGTTTCGCAGCGTTGTAACACGTACATTCATTTTTAACGAAATTATTTATTTTCTCATAGAGCATCCAAGAAACAATATATTTCTTTTCCTTTCAGAGGACAACAACAGGGAGACCCAGTATGTGCAGCCAATATCACAGTTATAAATCCAACAGTGGTGAACAAACAAAAAGTATTAACTTAGCGAACAGAACGCTTTGCTTAGACTGCAAAGATAGTCAGCGAGCTCAAGTCCCAATGGGGGGTTCTGTTTTTTATTAGAAATACTTCATATCTTTTATTCACTGTGTCAAATGGATCACCACACTTTCAGTACTTAATTATCTTTATCTTCCAAAAATGCACTGGCTCTAATGAAAATAGTTAAATAACTCACTTTGTTCAAGGCAAAGTCATAATTAGAGAGGACAATCCTGTCAAGTGCTGAGTGCCTTGCAGTCCTAGTTATAGATGGTTGAGAAATTGAATTGCTGCAAATTCTTATATGAACTGACCTGATCTGCACCTCTCAGACTAAAGTGTAAATCAGAATGGACTTATCCTTTAGATTACTTGCTCTTCTGATTTCTACCATGAATTTCCCAGCTCAACAACTGTATCAAAGTACATTTAGAAATTCGTGTTTTGGGATAAAATGCAGATAAAATGCATCCAGATATGCATATTTTGAGTGACAGTGTATTTATAAATAAGTATTTTGAAGCGTGATAGGTGTAGAAATGTATATGTAAAAAGAATAAGAAAAATGAATTCAGATGTGCTGGCTTCTTCCAGGAACAATAAATATGTTTTACGATTTTCCAATATTCTCTTCAGGCAATCTTCAGTAAAAGGGATTTCTAAGTCTATGGAGCTACAGTATTGTCAAGGACAGCTTTGTTGTCTATGTTTTCATTCTGAGGCATGGATATTTTTTAGTAGCAAAATACTCTCAGGTCATACTTATATGCATATGAGTAATCTACATTTAATCCAGTTGGAATTATTCTGGTTCTTTTAGGGCCAGGGCAGACCGGCCATTAAAGCCAGCCTGGGGGTGGAGTCAGGGTGTGGCGTCCACACAGCGCATGCCCCAATTCTGCCCCCATGGCGGCGTGATGATGCAGTGCCAAAGAAGCAACATAAAGGTGTGGCATGGTGGCTATGGCAACCTTTCTAGGGCACAAAAAGAAGCTGCTTTTTGCAGCTCTTTTTTGCACTGTGGAAAGGCCAGATCAGGGCTATGGTGTGCAGTTGCTGTGGCCCCGATCTAGCTCTAAAAGTGGTGGTTGCAGGCCTGCACAGTCCCTTAGTTGGCTTTATGTATCAAACTATGGCTGCTGCCACTGAAGTTTATCACATGGGGTAGAAAGTGTCATGCTCCCGTTTTTTTCTGTTACCATTGCGCAATTGCAAAGAAGATGATCACATGACGTCGCTTGCATAACGAGTGCACCAGTGCAGCACTGGTTACACCACAGCTGCGGCATAAAAAAGAACCCGCTTTTCATGGGTTCTTTATACGCTGCAGGGAAGCCACGTGGTTTCGCAGCTGCGGCTTCCCTGCAGAGAGAAAACAAGTGCTGGGTCTGTACCATGCCTGAGTCTCTGATTCAGCAAACAACTTCATTTATAGAGCCAAAAAATGGGACATCCAGGAAATAAGGACCTTCTTACCATTTGAGGTTTCTACCTCCAAGAAAGATAAATATTTTTTTAAAAAAAAATTGGACTACATTTGGCATGTTTTACCAAAACAACACCTAAAAAATGTTTCTTTATTAAAAAAAAAACAAAACCATGGAGGGCTTCTTTAGAAATGCAGTGCTCTCTACCTAAAAAAGGAGCTTGTGGTTAAAAGAAATTATTTATTTCTTTTAACCAATAAAAATTATTTTTAAAAAAACAAAGGAGCTTGTGGCTTCACAAAGAGCAGAGACAACTTGGATGTCAGGAGGAGCATCTCTTTTGTCTTGCTAATGGATTTATTTATTTATTTCCTGGAGTATCCACATGGCCAGAAGAAGGAAGGGCCTGGCTGCACAAAAGTCCCTCCAATACCACCTGAACTGAGAACACTCACATATATACTTTCTCTTGTATGATTTTTAACATCTTTGCCTATTAAGCCAGTAGAGCTTTGAAAGTTTGCAACATGTATTTTGTGCATTTTGGTTGGTCCTATAAAGGTATCCCTGTTATGTGGATTTTGAATGTTATTGTACTTATTTGTTTTATTCAAATTTAATGCAAGAATATGTATGATTCATGTTTCTGAATAGGAGGAGTCATCTACAACTACCCAAGAAATAAAGAGCATGTCTCCTGAAACATTGTACAGTTGTTTGGAGGATTTTATTCTTTTGCAAAGTACACTTGATTGGAGCAGTGCCCTAAAATATCTGAGTTAATTTCATTAAGAACAGAATTAGCCTCCCACCCGATTTTTGGCCACACCTTAGAATTCAAATTTAGTTTTGCAGTTTTCAGTGTTTCTCTTTTCATGACAGAACAATGGAGGAGCCCTCCTGTGACTAATCTAACACCTGTGATTTCTCCTAAAGAGAATGCAAAGATTGTAGAATCTAATGGGTGAAGCATGTGTGCCCTAATCCATGAGAACAGTAAATTCATATTTTGTTGATGATAATTGTTTTTTATTGCAGTTTCTGCTCATTTGTTTCCATCTGCGAAGTAATACATTAATTTCTACCAATTTTCTATAGTTAAAATAGAGGTAAAGAAACTGTATAATGGAAATATTTCATGTCAACCCTAAATTATTACAGATATGAGGGGGGGGGCGTCCTAATGCAGAAAGGCAACATCTCAAACTGTAAAAATAAAAAAAATAAAAAAAGAAAAGAAAAGAAAAGAAAAGACTGGCCCCATGTAGGTTTTTGTGATGTGTTTCCTTAAGAGTGTCATAGGTTAATTTCATTATTACAGTGACAGATCTGATGCTGTGCTAATCACCTGTTTTCATTCCACTTTCCATAAGGGCAACTGAAGAGGCATAATTCCTAAAAGATGTTTAACATGTTTTGTTCCTAAGAGTTTAAAAAAATGGCAAGAACTATTATAACACTGGTTAAGTAAAGAAAGAAAGAAAGAAATCCTTACAAAATACTAATGATCGATCTTGTTCTGGTACTCCTCCAGCCATGGCTAGAGAACCAAGGAGCCAGTTGGAAGTTTTGTGGTACCCTTTCCTAGGCCAGTTATTGGCCATATTATATATTGCTGGAGAGGAGAGCTGGAAAACCACTTATGTAAGAAGGTATCCAAGTTTTCTTTGCACACACTCTCAGAAAGCAAAAACTAGCAACTAGTAGCTATGTGGTATAGTATTTCCTGGTCTGCATCATCTCAGCCTACAAATATGACATTTTGTCAGTCTTAAGATGTAGATCCAATTAATATTTATACCCGGCAATACTTTCATAAGAATTACCACTCCTGAGAAAAATACTGTGGTTCTGTACTAGTTCAGAATGCAACATTTTTAACTTTGCTAACATATAATTTGTGAGCATGTATGTATGTATCATTGTTATAAATTAAGACCAGAATGCAAATACCCCAGTTCATGTGTAGGAGTAACAGGAATGAAAAAAGAGCTTGGATGCTAGGCTATGAGAGCAAAGGAATGGAATGGATTAAAGCAAAGCAAAGCAATACAAAATCAATCAAACAAACAAAAAAACCCACTAGTCTTTGGAAATTCAATTAAATCTTTGAATGTATGTAAAATATGCAGTGACCATTCACAAAAGCCATAATTGGGGATAGTAACAGAATCATCCTAGCATTGCCAAGTTAATTAACACCTGTAGTAGAATAGGAAACCATTATCCATATTTTTCTCCAAATGAATAGAATCAAGCTCATTTATCTTTAATACTTGCAACTCTAAATGGAGAGGAAAATGGGATCTCCAAAATCACTTTTAATTTGGAGATCTTAATGTATCCTGTATGGGTACAGTTTTAACTTTATTAAAAGTTACTGTGTCAGATATTTTCAAGATATCTCTATATAGTTCACAATTATACAAAAGCTATCAAAAACAGAATTTCTCAGTACATGGAAACCTCCCAAGGTTAATTATAGGAAGAACTAATTTATTGCATCTTATGAAATGGGTTACATTGTTCCTAAACTGGAAAATATCTGATAACGTTCCTGATGACTAACTGCAGGATTATATTCATGCTACTCTTCAATATTCCTTGGAATTATTCCTACTAAAATAAGGAATATTAGGATCTAGATATGTATGAATGTCATTATCAATTATCTACAAGCCTCTCCCTAAACTTATTCCATATGTGACCATGGGTAATGATAGTGACACTGATATTTATTATTATTCCACCTTTTGCCCAAAACTGGAAGTAAAATTTGGGACAAACTTGTCATACAAGAAATTTATCATGTCTGGGCTCTCATTGTGGTATCTTATACAGCATTGGCCCCAAATAAGTGTTTTGCACAAAAATGAATAAAAGGAGAAGCATTTTGTTCTTTATTCTTGCCTCTGCGTTTTGGAAGTGAAGCCATGGTACATCTTGGCTCTTAATAGAGGAATGACAGGAATAACAGGCTGACAAGGGATTACAGAAAGAGAGAATGTGGATCTAGACATGGAAGGAAGATGGCATGTGAGAAACACAACAGCCATGTGGTGCCTTTTGGCTTTCTGAGTATAGCTGTGGCTTTGTTCTCTTAACAAATGGTGACTGTCTCTACTATGCTGTCATTTCTAATGGTGCACATAGGCTGGACCCTGGGGCAAAAGTCTGAGACCCAACAGTCCAGGGGCTTCCTAATGACCACCCAGAGACGGGCCAGTGATAGTGACTTTATTTTCTTATTTTAGAGAAAGAAAGTGTGATGAAGCATCAAGACTGACACATGCATGGTTGTAAATGGCCAATGTTTTATTTTTGCTTTGAAAGATGTAATCCTTATCCTTACAAGAATAATAAGACCAATAAGTTCAGGATCTAAAATTTCTCTACAACACAACTAGACATTTCAGACTGCAAACCTGAAGGCATGTGATGTAAACAAAGTTTTGAATACTAGACAATGCACAGTACAGCTGCTGAAATGTAGTCATGTCCTTGCTGTTGTTTTGTTACTGTCTTTCTTAGCCAAAAGTGAGAGGGGCCAAAAGCCATCCCCACTTATAAAACAGAGTTTCTGCTGTGTCTTCATTTCTCTCAGATAGATCAATCCACTCTGTCCTGACCAATTTGCTGTGCTGTCGGATTGCTGCCGCCCATGTCCTTGTTGCTGCTTTGCTGGATTAAAAATTAAACTGTGTTAGATGGGAGCAGCCGAGATTCTTGCTTTGGTTTATTGACAGAGTCTATTGACATCCCTCCTGTCCTGCTGCCTCCCCATCTGAGCCAAGGACAGAATGTAAAAGTAGGTCAGTTGAACGAGAGTCCTGGGTGTCTTGTCCTCCAGTGACACAGATGTTGTAGGAAGGCTTATATATCTCTTTCAAAGACACACATACATGCACACGGAGTATCTGAAACTGCCAGTATATGTCATAGCCCTTGTAGGATTTATATATGTGGTACTTGCAAACCTGCATCCCTGTATGAGTTCCAGGATGCGGAAAAGCACATAAACTCAATTAAGAAATGCTGTGTGCATTTGCTTTGAAATGTTTCTCAGATTTTCATTGAATCACTCAACCATAATATAAACCATTTTGCCTACAGAACAAGAGGATTTTTTAATTTCTTTTCAAAATAAGAGGTTTAGAAGAGGAAAGAGAATATAGACTGCATCCACACTACAGATTTAGTGCAGTTTGACACAGCCTTAACTGTCATGACTTCTGGGAATTTTAGTTTATTGTGGCACCAGAGCTCTCTTACAGAGATTAAATATCTCACAAAACTACAGTTCCCAGAATTTCATAGTATTGAGATATGTCAGTTAAAATAATGTCAAACTGGATTATTTCTGATGTGCAGGTGCAACCTCGGTCACCCTAATCCAATTTGCCATTGGCTTTGTGAATGTATGGGTAGATACTAGGCATTCTCAAAATGTTTCAGAGTTTAACTCTCATAACTTTCAGATAGAGTTATCATACAACACTTTTGGAAAGTTCCAGATATGTACCAAAGTGGGTATATACCAATTGTGTGGTGATGCAGAAGCAGTAAATGCAAATTCAAGAAAAATCTCACAAATCCCAGTGTGATGAAAATCCAGTTTATTTTGTCATCAACATGTGACAAGTCATTCCATGAATAGTTCTTGTGTTCATTACACTATAACTGTCATGACAAATGTTGCATCTGTAAAGGAGATAGTGATACAGAATATAAAACAAGGCTTTCGCACTTTTATAGTCATGCAATGAAACCTTTTTTAAACATTGTTGGCCTCAAGCTGCTTCAGCAGATGTGAACATGCATCATCGTAGGTTAACACTGCTAAGTTATTTTTCTATATATGGCAGGACATCTATAGGTTGGAGCTAAAATACAACCTGCCAAATAATTTTTTCACTCCATGAAGGTATTTTCCCTTTCTGTCTGTCTTTTTCTCATAAATTAATGGCAGAATTAAGTAGAATATAGATACACACACACACACACACACACACGATAAGGGTGGATTTTAAGAAAGGAGTGTGTTTACATGGGGAACTATGGATAATGGATCCTTTTACACAAATGCGTTCCATATGGATTTTGCAATGCAAGGAACACAAGGAAACAATAGTATTGGTAAAGTGGCCTACACCAAGTAAGAAGCCCAGTGGTAGAATAACAAGAAAAATACCAATGTTGTCATGCCTGAGTTGAGCAGTGGGAGAAGAGAACAGCAATTAAAATTTAGATTTTGTCTTGGTTTGGGTTATGAATGCAAGCCCACTCTTGCTTCTATGAAAAGTTGTTGCCTGAGTCTCCTACCTCTGAGGTGTTTCTAAGTTAGCTGAATCAGTCAATGAACCTCAAATCTGAGTCAAACCACTTGTATTATTGCGTTGACTCTGCTTGCAACTTGTTTTGGTAGAGGTGACAGAAAGTCAGCAGAATGGAATATCAGAATGTGCTTACAGGCCATGATGGATACAAATCAATAAATGTAGAGAGATGGAAGTCATACACCACTGGTACATGCAGTGTTTCTAATGGATTTTTGCCTTATACATACTAGTCAACAATAACAAATTGAGAAGTATGAGTTCTACAGTTTTTAGTTCAGCAACTACTTATACTCTTGTTCATATATCATCTAGTCTGGCTTTTGGACTGTACCCCACCTCCTTTCACAGCACTGCTGCTGGGATTTGGTAATCTCAGAAGTTTTTGGTGTGTGTATGTTTCTCCCTCTATGGCTGCCTGAGTCTGGGTAGAGAAATAATGTGCATAGCAGTTTTGAATAGATAAAGATGTTTTACATGATTTACAGGCTAATCTTAAGATGTTCTTGGCTGTACATCTGAAAGAAAGAGAAGAAAAACCTTTCAGATGGACCAAGACTTTATTTTTTTCTTATCAGAGGAGTTAAAATAAATGCTATTTCACCATTGCCCTTCCCTGACCTTAGTTCTCTTGCTGATACAAGGAAAAAATATTTCCTATCAGATTATATAATATGGAGCCATGCAGAGACCATGCATATTCTTAGTAATGTCATATAACATAGCGGGGAAGAGAACAAATAAGAAAGAGGAATATTCTGTACATCAGAGAACACATAACATGTTTTATAAGAAAAAAAAACACCCTGTATAATATGTCCTTAATATCAACCTCACACCCCATGATTATAATATATCATTAATTTTCAAGATGAAGTTCCTCCAGAGGGAAAGATCCAGGAGGTTATGAAATAAAAATTCAAATAATAAATATGTTGTTCTCTTGATGAAGGGATATCAGTGTCGGTCCTTTCAAGATCTTTATTGTAACTGATATATTTTTAATTTATTCATGATCTGAAGCCAGGGGGGAAAGTATGATAGTAAAGTTTGACATGACATTAACTTGGGTGATTAAAAGTACAATGTAGAGTTATAAAGGGGTCTCTCTAAACTGGAGAAGAGACCAGTAAAATGATAAATACAGTTCAACTTTAGCAAATGTGATGAGAAAAATCCTATCTTCACATATACACTGATGTAATATTGCCAGTCAGGAAAGGAATGTTGTGATTGCAGCAGATATCATAATGACAACACTGAGCCAATGTGTGAATGGCTTTCACCCCATTCTGGCTTTGTTTTCAAATGTAGGGGCTGAAGAGACGGGAGGAAAGGGCCGCCCCTTTCTGCCCCTGACAAAGGCCACAGCAACCAAATGGTGCAGCCTCCGGGAGCCGTAAAAAGAACCCACTCCTGGCAGGTTCTTTTTAGGACATGTGCATGGTGCCATTGGCACACTTGCACATGCTGATGATCTCCACATGGCACAGTGTTTTTTGGGCGCTGTCGTTTTGTGCCCTGTCTGTACAGGGGCATACCAAGGTGGCACTGGCAGTGTACGGTAGGGCTCAGGAGCATGCGGACGATACACTCTTCCGAGCCCTAAAATCAGACCCAGGCCAGCATAGCACCAGTCTGAACTGGGCCGTAGTTTCAAGTCAGAGGCATAGAGGGTTCTGAACTGGATCAGAAAAATAGCATTGGTTGCTGCTCCTCCTCCTGCTGTTGTTGTTGTGTGCTTTCAAGTAATTTCTGTCTTGTAATGACCCTAAGATGAACCGAGAGCCAGCGTGGTGTAGTGGTTTGAGTGTTGGACTATGACTCTGGAGAACAAGGTTGGAATCTCTGCTCAGCCATGGAAACTCATTGAGTAACCTAGGGTAAGTCAAACTCTCCCAGCCTCAGAAGAAGCCCTCTGTGAACAAGTCTTACCAAGGAAGCCCAGTGATAGGGTCTCTATAAGTCAGAAATTACTGGAAGGCACACAACAATAACAAAGCTGAATGTATCATCGGGCTTTCTTGGAAAGATTTTTTTCAGAGGGGATTTGCCTGTGCCCTCCTCTGAGACTGGGAGAGTATGACTTGCCAAGGTATGTTTCCATACCTGGGCATGAATTCAAATAGGGATTCAAACCCTGATCTCCTGAGTTATAGTCCAACACTCAAACTACTACATCACTGGTTCTGGTGTTGGAGGAGAAGGTGCTTAATGATTCTCCATGAGTAGTTTTCACCAGTATGAACCTATATTCATTCACCACCAAAATTTGCAATTACCTGGAGGCAAAAGACTTCTTTCTTTCTTTCTTTCTTTCTTTCTTTCTTTCTTTCTTTCTTTCTTTTAATTCACTTTGGTTTTCACTTTTTAACAATGCACAAAACTGAAACATTGTCAGTTTTCTCACATCTCCAAATTTTGAGGTGAAGTCCTCTGATTAAAATGTCCATTAAAAGTATACAGCAGGAAGAATTGTGGTTTGCATGGTGCAGTGCAGACAAGTGTACACCTTTACACAGGGCAACTGTAAGTTTTCAGGGATATTTTACATAAGGAAATGGCATGGAGAGAAATTAAATACTTCACTTAAAGACCCACTGCTCTAATGAAATTTGAACCATTCTCTTTCTTTTAAATAAAAACAAACAACAAGCTGAAAGGAGTGGGAGATCCTATAGATCTTGTATTATGTGTGGATTGGCAGAGTCAAGCTGGGCTTCTGCTTCTTGATCAATAATTAGAATTTAATTAACAATTCCCTAGTTAATGAGTATAGAGTCCAAATACCTTCCTAGAGCAATGTTGACCCCCCACATACACCTCTCAGAATGAATGAAGAACAAAGAATTCCATAAACAAAATTTATCTGTAAAAGTAAGGCAGCTATAATGCGTGTAAACAGTAAGAACAGACTGGACACTTCAACCATTTGTAATAATGTCGCACTGTGTTGCTGTGTATCCCCATTATTCTGCTTTGAGTTGGAGAGAGTCAACCTTAATTCCAACTACAGAACATCTGCCTGGGTGCAAGGGATCAGCTTTATGACACTGGAACAGCTTTTGGGTACCAGTTCCCAGATGGAGATCCTGTATTATGGAAGGAGAGTGAGGAAAATGCCACTGGCACTTTGGAACAGGGTAAGCTGTTATGGTCTTAAAGTTCCATTTCACACATTTATGCCTAGCATTGTTTTGAAACAGGTTTGTGAGGCATTTGTTTCTCTTTGAATTATTTAGAGAGCTGCACTGGCATTCTGATCTTTTGTCTTCTCTACTTCAGTCATGTCCTCTGGGTTGATAACACATGGCCACAGTTCTCCATCTCTGTCTTTCCTTGTCACTAGAGAATTTCAAATGTCGCCCTTGGGTTTGACACTGAAGAGAATGGCCAGACTTTAAAACTCTTCCACTTCCACACACTAGCATAGCCGATAAAAGGAAATTTATCAGTCTGCACTTTTGTCGGCTTAGTTCACATTGATATGTGAGGTAACTTTTTTCCATCCTTCATGAGAACTGATTCAATGCTTCCCTAGAGCATTATTGCCACACAACTTTATTTGACTTATAATCTTGGAAACTGCCTCTCAAATGCTTATACACTTAGTGTATAATTCAGCAGAATTTGTGAATAAATTAACTCAATCATACAGCCAAAAGCAAAGAAGAAAAAATCAGTATTGTTTTGAAATCAAAAGTGAAGAGCTGCAGATGAGATATTACATTATTATACTTATAGCAATGTTGTCTGTCTGTTTGTTTAAGTACTTTGAGCCACTTTTCAAGTACAGTTGCCCCTCCTAACTCATAGATCTGGGATCTGCACCCTCAAATATGGTGCACGTGCCTGGGGTGCGCATACGGTGGCATGCCCCATTCACGCTTATAAGGATTGAATATATGTGAGCCTCCATTTTCACAGAGGGGTCAGGAATGGATCCCCCATGAAAATGAAGGGCCAACTGTAGTATACAAACTGAACACAATCAGATAAAAGTCATAACACGCACAACAGAAATCAGAAAGAATAGGTGTTCAAGCTGTTTATCACACAACAATGAGAAGGGAGTTTCAGAACATTGGACCAAGAATGGCCTGTCTCTTGTTTATGCCAGCCTAATAGACCTTAATGCAATGGGCCTTGGTATCTGCTGGAGTTTGGTTTGAGGACCTCTCATGGATACGAAAATTCATGGATGCCCAAGTTCTATTAAATACAGTGGCATACTGAAATGCTATCCCTTATATAAAATGATAAAATCAAATTTTGCTTTTTGGAATATATATATATATATATATATATATATATATATATATAGTATTTTCAAGCCATTAATCTTGTATCTGTGGATAAATTGTATCTGTGGATAAATAATCTGTGGATATGGAGGGCTGGTTATATTGAACTTCTGATAAAGACCCCTGACACAGAGCCTAGTACATAGGCAATATTACAAGGATGGAAGAGGAAAAAATCTCTCAGAAAATCGGATCCCACGTTGTCTTAGGTGAGACGGAGCATACCAAACAGATCTTCTAGTCAGGAATTCATCTTCCTCTCTTCCAGGTTTCCCTTACCCCAAAGGACAAATAAGGAGGGTAATGGAGTTGGCAGGAATGGCCTGCAGAATAGTCTTCCTCCTTATTGTTAATTATTTGGAGCCATTTTATACAAATGAAGAAGAGAACTAATGTCTTCCAGCTGAGAGGTGTGCACAAAAAAACTTTCTGAGAATTGTAGATTGGCTTAGTCTAGACTGAACTGGATCAGTGCTGCTTTGGGAGTCAAGGCAGAAAAAGAGGAAGCCCTTTCAGATTTAGTGACATCCTAAATTGGTACATGCAAGAAACTGGTAGCCTATATGATAGTCATGCATCCTACTTTGCAGAGGACAGTCCTCCATCACAAGGGCTGTCAAGAGAAAGTCATCATCCTCTATTTGACAAACTATCCTGTGCAGGTCCAGTAAAGTAAGACAGAATCGAGACCTTGATAATTATCTATCAACAGTTTGTACCTGGTTAGTCACTGAATTGACAGACCTGTTGCCAGTCTTTCCCACTCAGATAAATGTATTGCTTTCTGCATTATATATAAATTTACATCTATTCTGTACATATCCCCCCCTTTGATTATGAGTTCTCTTTAGGCAATGAATATGTGATCACCCTAGTAGCCTAACATCTGTTATATGATTCTCATGAATGGATGGAAAGCTTCCTTTCACCAAAGATTTCTTTCTTTTAAATACTTATATTCTAGTCTTAGGACTTTATCACACAGAAGAAAATTGCTTAAATCCCGGGCAGAAACGGGACTTAAAAATTTGGAAAACACTCATAAATGTGGGATGTTTTCAGACATGTTTGCTTGAAAGAGAAATAACGCAAAAATAACCCTAATAGAAAGTGGACAAAAATGACTCCTTTTTACTTTCAGAATTTCCTGAAAGTAAAAAGGAGTCATTTTTGTCAACGTACCATTTGGGTTATTTTCACGTTATTTCTTTCAGGCAAACATTGTCTTAAAAGCATCCCGCATTTGTGGTGTTTTCCCAAATTTTTAAGTCCCGTTTCTGCCTGGGATTTAAGCAATTTGCTTCTGTGTGATAAAGTCCTAAGACTGGTAATGCTAACACATTCTACCAAAAACGTTGTCACGGGCAGCCTCCGATACAAGGACAGTAGAGCAGTGCTTTTCAGATGTATGAAACTGACAATTATTTATTTCCAGTGTGCCAGCAGTAAATGACTCTCATCCAGGGACCACCATTTTGAGTTACACTACACTACCATAGAGCAGTCAAATCAAGAAATTATGAGAACAAGAAAATGCTAGCTACTTGCTATGAAGTGGTGTAACGAGACAAAGAGATAATGTTGGTAAAAGACATGATTATGCTCATGTCTTTTACCATAGCAGCTGGTAGCAGGCATGCCCATATGCAGGAACATCCGGAGCAACAAATCAGTCCCCAGAAATAAGTGTTCATAGCTATATGGGGGGAGGGGGAGGGAAAGAGAAGTGTCTCGGTATGCACACATATTCCAACTATCTATGCCCATTAACCACTCTTCCTCTCAATCCTGCTGAACTGGTGCGATTAAAACACACTGGGGACTTGGGTGTCTAAATAATGGTCTTATATTCACTGCACAGAGCTCATAATACATACCAAGCCCAACGGCTTCATTTTCCTCTGTTCTTGCTGCATTAATGACTAGCTTGAGGGAGGGAGAGAAGGAATGAAGGATAGCTGAGAGGGATCTAGCCGACATAGCTAACGAATTGCCTTATTAGACACTCTTTCCTAGGGCCTAACCAGAGTTTTTCCATCTGAGTCTGCAAGAAGTGGCTCATTTTCTTGGGCTGTCAGACCCCAACGTTCACTTGAGAAGTGGTTGTAACATCTTTGCAATATGCTGTTTTCTCTGTTGCATTTCTTTCATTAGGAAATTAGGCCCGTAATTAGGGTTGCCATACCTGAGGACCTCCAAACCAGGACAAATGTAGGACCTTTTTTTTTTTAATTTCCTGGCCAGGAAATTAAAAAAAAGGTCCTACATTTTAAAACCTTGTCCTCCTCCTCCTCCCCAGCTTGGGAGGAAGCCTCGGCCTCCTCTGAGGCCGGGAAGGGGTGTGGGGGCCGCCTGTCATCGCAGCCATCGCCTCCTCCTCCCCAGCCTCACAGAGGCCTTGGAGGACCCCGTGATTGCAGAGCCGCCTCCAAGGCCTTGCTGGGGCCTGGGAGGGAGCGTCTCCACGTCCAGAGCTCCGACTGCGGAGAGCCCTCCCAGGCTTCAGCGAGGCCTTGGAGGACCCTGCGATTGTGGAGCCGCCTCCAAGGCCTCGCTGGAGCCTGGGAGGGAGCGTCTCCGTGGCCGGAGCTCCAACCGCGGAGAGCCCTCCCAGGCCACAGCGAGGCCTTGGAGGACCCCGTGATTGCGGAGCCGCCTCCAAGGCCTCCCTGGGGCCTGGGAGGGAGCGTCTCCGCGGCCGGAGCTCCGACCGCAGAGAGCCCTCCCAGGCCGCAGTGAGGCCTTGGAGGACCCCGTGATTGCGGAGCCGCCTCCAATGCCTCGCTGGGGCCTGGGAGGGAGCGTCTCCGCAGCTGGAGCTCCGACCGCGGAGAGCCCTCCCAGGCCTCAGCGAGGCCTTGGAGGACCCCGTGGCGCACGGGGGGGGTGGAGGTGGCTGCGGGCAGTGCCATCCCAGTTTTGGCGCCAAACCGGACCGGGACCAGAACAGCATTGCCCAAACAGGAATTGTCCCGCCTACAGGTGGGACATGGCATCCCTACCTGTAATGTATGAGGACAGTGGATCTTGATGGGTAAACTGACTTGTAAGTCAAGAAGAGATATCATACAGACTAATTTTGATACTATATAGTATCCCTTCAGAAATGAACTTGGCCCACTCACCTCAATTGAAACATACATTGTTTTGGAATGACATTTTGAAATTTGTTCTTGTTTTTTGTAGCTACATTTACATGCCTTCCAGTTGTTCTGATCTGGCTGGGACAGTCCTGATTAACTGGCCCACTTTTTTAGCTTCTTTTAAAATATGGCAGTTTTTTTCCCCTCAGTGGCTCAACAGACTGGCCATTAAGGTTGCTGTGGGGGCAGAGTTGGGCATGGCGTCCACATGATGCATGGCCCAACTCTGCCCCCAGGCTGGTGTGATGCTCCACATGGTGCATTGTGTCACAGCACTCATCTGGCAACTTGTCTCATTGACACAACACTAAAGAAGCGTGGAAAAGCAGTGTGCCATCAGCTGTGGCACCCTTTCCAGAGTGCAAAAAGGAGCCATTTTTGTGGCTCCTTTTTGTACCATGGAAAGGAGAGATCGGGGCTGCGGCATGTAGTTGCTGTCGAGCTCCTTCATCCCTCTCCCACTTTCATCCTTTGCTTTCAGCTGATGTCAGGTTCTGCAAACAGTTCAGAGGGCCAAAATAATTTCTACTCAACTCAGCAGAGGGAGTGGAATATTGATCTTCCCAGTAGGCTCAGACAAAGGCAAACTACTTCAACCTCTCTTAGTTTGTGCATTCTTCATTAATAACTTTTGCCATCTTGACCACACTCTGATGTTGCTTGGCCATATATGTCCTGGTTTTCATCTGTGAAATTTGTGAGTTTAACCAGTGACATCATTAGGGGGTGTGGGCTGCACCAAGTGACACCTAGCTGAGTGCCACCTCACACCTCCCTGCCATGTACCATGGCATGCATCAGGGAGGGAGAGGCCTGGGGCACCCATTCCTCTCTGCCTGGCCCTGCTTTACTTGCATGTAAAGCTGCACCAGGCAGGGAGCTGAGAGTGTGCCCTTTTGGTCCTGCCCTGGAAGCTCCATCCCCAAAGCCCTCCCGCCATCCCCCAGTATGGGACACCTCTGAGTTTAACTGGATAATCTTTGCAGCTACATCTGTACTATTGATAACAGTTCCTGGTTATGATATGAAAAATTGACAAAAAGAATTTTAAAAAGAATTGAGGACACAGCATAACAGAAGAAAAAAAAACAAGAAAACTAAGCCTTTTCTGACAAGAATGGATTCTCAGTCTAAGCTATACCCATTTAGGATTTGTGGTTACTGGTCACATTTTTAGAACAATTTTAATGTATTTCTGCATGCATCATACATAAAACAATTCCTTGTTTTCATAATTCCCTCCACGACCATTCCATAATATGTGTCACTTACTGAACTACTTGTAATATCTCTGGAGACTTCAACTTTTGATTCATCAAAATCCTTCTAATTTGCTTTGAATGCTGCATTAAACAAATCTAGTTGGAACTCTGGCTGGAACATGCTCAGTCTCCTCTGGAGGGATGTGGGTTGCAGAAGGAAAGAAACATACAAAAATGATAGGCTGGCCAGATAGCTAACACTGGGGTTGCTGAAATCTCTTGTGAGATTCCCAGTGATAACTGAGTTAGACAGTCAGCTTGTATGGACACTGTAAGGTATATATGGGAGGTAGGCCAATTAGAGCATCAACTGGACAGTTTAGCCCTGCAAATTTAATAGGATAAGAGGAAAGAGAGTGAGTAATAGGGGAATGCATTCCTTTGTGGACAACAAGTCTTCTTGTAACCACACTAGCTCAATTCAGTTCAGTTAGATTTTGCATTGTCCCCACTGCCTCATAATGAAACAGTAGCCCTATTTTTAGATCTGAGCATATTCTGAAAAGCAAAGGCATTCATTAATTATGGCGTAGTGACCTTAGTAAGATGTGGAGAGTGAGCTGATACATGCATACATGAGAGAGTGGGATAGCTGTTGGTAGGCTGCTTTACAGTAACGGGAACTTGGCCGGTAACATTCATGCCTAAGTCAAGGACTTTCATTTCCCAGGAAGGCCTGGGGATTAATATAGCATCTGAAGTCCATCCTACAGAGAGACGTGTGTGCTGAACCGCTGTGTTCTTTGTTAGGTGCCCTGGAGTCGCACATCCTTGTGCTGTCTGTGCAAGATCAATGGAAGTGTGTGTGGTTGCATCAAAAATCTTGAGCAGAAGGTTGAACACTGACATCCCTATCAATATTCTGTAAACTTGTGTGATTTGAGAATTGGCAGGGAGACCATTCCTCAGGAAGATAACGTTTGGAGATGAATATATGCTTCAAAAAGAGTATATGTGGACTTACACCCTTAGATTTGTTGTTTACTATGCTTTATCTAAAATGAACCCAAGTTTATTCCCTAGAATCTCCTGTTAAAGGGAACTCACCTAGCATCTGAAAAAAAGAGACTTTGGAGAGCTGGTGCTTGCCAAATCAGACAGTACTGGAGTACATGGTCCAGTAGACTGACTCAGTTTAAGGCTGTTCAGTATGTAATGTGCTTAATAAAGCTGTCACTGCCTTTTATTGTGTTGATTCATGGGTGAAAATCCACAGTGTATTTTTTACAGAGGAACTACTTAAGTCAATGGCAGGAATGGGAAAAAATGTGAGGATGGTATTTTTAAAACTGTATATCCTTAGGTTGAAGTTAAAAAATTTCATTTTAGGAACAGCACAATCATATGACAGGTGACTATGAATTCATGCTTGGGTTCCCATCTTGTCTCCCATTGCTAGCTAATTGTCCAGTGTATGAGAGCTAATAACTGATCAAATGACCAGTAATATATAGAATAGTTTCACACATCCAAGAACACCAGCAATATTTGAAAATGATATAGATAATGAAATGTGTCCAGGAATGATAGTTACATCACATCACTAATAGTACTTAGAAGGCATCAAAGCAGGCATGATATGTATATTTGAATGTCATATATATATAATGCAAGCAGCAGCCACATGGGAGAGCCGATTATTATTCCAGCTGTCGTGCTAATTATTATTTATCTTATTTGTTAGACTAAATATTTATTTCATTTATTAAAGTATTTATATCCTTCCTTATATCAAGGGACATAAAGGAGAAAAATCATAAAATCAATTTAACTATCTGAACACAGTTAAAAACAATTTTAAAAAATCAACAGATGAAAAGCCTGCTAAACAATTTGACCAATTAAGACCAGAAAATTTAAAATAAGTTAAAATGGTTCAAGACAATTGAAACCATGCAGACATACATATTAGGATGAAATACATGCCAAATGCTTTAATTAAGAGCTATCTTTTTAACCTGACACCAGAATAAAAACAATGCTGTCACTGATCAGACCTCTAAGTAGAGGACATTTCGATTTCAACCTAGTATGCCACAGCAAGGTAGGTCTATTCCTACAATTTCTCACGGCATAGTGGGGTAGATTAGGGGCTTTTAGCAGACTTCAGTCCTCGGACAGAAATGTATAGGCTTTGTTTGCTTTAAATGTCATCACCACCTGCACTTTGAATTCAGAACAGTGCACAAGACTGGTTATATGGTTTCTAATTGAAGTTCTGGTCAACAATCTAGTCACCTGATTCATCTTCAAGGGCAGAGCCACCTAGAGTTCTATTTTCTAATCAGGAAGTTACTAGTGCATGAATTACTGTGGGTTATCTTTCTCCAGGAAGGGATATAACTAGCAGGCTAGCCAAAGCTGACTCCAAGCACTTGAGCCATGATATCCACCTGGGACTCCAGTGACAGAGGCAGATCTAGGAGTATCTCCACGCTACACATTTACTAATTCAGGGGAGTACAGTCCCATCTATCGCATGTGGATTACCCAGTTCTTTTTATTTATTTATTTTTCTTTATTTTACTTCATTTCATTTATATGCTGCCTTTCTCCCCAGAGGAAGAAAGGCAGCTCTTTATTCTCATGAAGTCCTGACAAATACTGCTCTTCTGAAGCTCATGTCAATGAGGTTTGCTCTTCACAATGTTAACTGCATAAGAACACAAGAAATGCTATCCTAGATCCAACAGGTATTTCTTATTCAACGTTCTGTTCACAGAGTGGCCAACCAGGAAATGAGTGTGACTGTAACTACCCAGCAATAAAAGAGTGTTATTGTTGTTTTTTGTCAAGATACCAGTAAGTGAGGAAAAGATTAACTCCTGATAACTATCAGCATTCATGGGTACTTGCATTTCACAAAGTGCATGTTAGAAACAAAGGCAGATTTTCCTCTAATTTGTCCCAATCTTTTAAGGAATATTCAAAGATATAGTCTTGTTACTCTGCATTTGAGAAAGTAGACTTTAGTCTTACGAAAGCTCATGCTGCCATTTTCTTTCTTTCAGTTAGTTTCAAAGGTGTTAAGGAATATTGTGAGCTTTCTTTTCCATGAGGCATTAACCAATTCCACATCTCCCTAATGCTACTATTCTCACCTCAAAAGAGCTGCTTGGGAAATCCACTTGGCTTTTGACTTCTACTCATTTTTTTAAAAATGGTCTCTTTGTTCTTTATCTTCTTATTCATCCTGATGTGTTAATTGCTAGATAATTAAGTTAGATTCACAGGTCCTGGGCCTTTAGCCTGAGCACCTTTTGCCCAGCACCTTGACCTCAATGCATTGATTTTCTATACAAGACAACTCCCAAATCCATTTTAAGCTTTCCCTGGTTTGATTATGGTGGGTTTGGTGCTTTTTTTCAGGATGTTGGGAGAAAACTAACCCATCTCTCTGAGCTGTTATTAGGAAATAGACTGAAGCCCTTTTTGTCTTTTTTAACCCTGAGATCAGCTAAACGACTGTTTGACTATCTCTCTCATTGATATTCTTAAGCATACCTGCACTAACAGGGTATCTTAAAGCACATTTGCTTCAAATATATATTATTTCCACAATCAGTATAACACAGAGTAGGTCCCACTGAAAAGCCTTGAAGCAAATACAGTCTGGGTTCTCAGAACCATCTTGCCAGTAATATTCTGTGTTTAGCTGGGGTCATGGATTCATGGTGATCATAAATGGCCATATTGAGGTGCTAGAGTCATTAATGCCACATAAGTGGGTTTGGTGCTGGTACATTATGGACATATAGTACATGTAAGTCTACTTCAGTCTGGGAAAACTGAAATAATTATGATTCAGTGGTTATGGGAACTGGCTGAGAGAAGTAGTCTTTATTTTCCAAGAACTACTGGGGCTGATATTTACTAGCACCTTACTCTCTTACCCTATATGTATGAGGACTGGACAAATTCTCAAATATGTATGTTCCTTAGCCAAATTCCACGTGTAGCGAAAGGTGGAACTATCTATCACATAATGTGAGAAACTCAGGCTCCATGGCACATTGAAACAGGCTTAGGCAAACTCAACAGAGCTCCCCCCCCCCCCACACTTTTAAGGTCAAAGATTTTTGTTTGTTTGTTTGTTTTTAACTAGACCTTCCAGACTCATTGATATTTGACCATGGTAGCTAGGTACTGAAGTCCAGAAAAAAGTGTGTGTGTGTGGGGGGGGATTCATGTTTAGGAACCTCATGCCAACCCATCTCAAGGTAATTACTGAAACTGATCCTTCCATTTTTCTTGAGGTTATCAGGGCACTTTACTTAAAATAGCGATCTTGTCACTTTGTTTGCTGGATTCTTTTCCATTACATAATCTGTTCATAGTTTTACAAAATGAGAACAGAAGCTGTTAATAAAGCTAGTTTCATAGTTAGAGTGGCTGATCTTTACTATTAGTATATTACTTTGTTCATGGCTTGAGCAAAACCTCTGTATTCTCTGAATACAACATGAATTAGTTATCAATCACTAATCTATGAATGTCACAAAGACCATTTATTATTTGATGTATTTATATCCTGCCTTTCTCTCAAAATGGGATTCCAGTAAAACATTAATTTATAAAAGTTTTAAAAAATTAAATATCAGTATTATTAAAAACATGATTAAGACATAGAAAAACATTGAAAATATAGTTACAATAAAAGATTTGAAATGCAGCACACCACTTACACACACACTGTAGTTCCAGAATTAAAATTCTAAAGTCTCCCTAAATAAAAATACCTTCACCTGCTGGTGGAGAGAGAGCAGAGAAGGGGCCAATAGGACTTCTCATGGAATGGGGTTCCATAGCCTGGGAGCAGCCACAGAGAAGGCTTTCTCCAGAGTCCTCACTAACCATATCTGTAAAGGTAGCAGGACTGAGAAAAAGATCTGCCCTCCCATGTAAATTGTAATGCATCATTGGCTTATATAAGGAGATATGGGCAGGTTAGAAACAGCCCTCAAGGGGCCGTTTTCCCGCCGCCGCCATTCGCTGCATAGGGAAGCCCCAGCGGCCAGACCGCGAGACTTCCCTGCACAGCGAAAAAGGAGCGCCGAAATGGCGCTCCTTTTTGAAAAGTGGAAGTGGCACCACGAGGGGTGGAGCGCACCCTCACGGCGTCACTTCCGCCATGACACGTCTGGAGGCACAGCGTCCAAGACGTCAAAATGACGGCACCCATGTGGATGGGTGCCGCCATAAAGTCTGCGCTCCGCGCGTACTGGCAGGAAGGGCCATGAGGAAGGTAAGAACCTTCCTAACCCTAATACGGCCCTTCCTAACCCTAGTACGCGCAGAGCACATACTTTATGGCGGTTTATAACCCGCCATGGTCTTTCAAATAGTCTGGACCCAAGCTGCTTCTAATAGCCCATCCTTATAGACAGAATTTCCTCTACCAGATTTATTCAGTATTTGTGATTCCTTCCATATTATTTGTGATAATGTTTTCAACTTGTGACAGAAATAATCAGGGCTGGGGCATAGGAGTAAGGAGTAAGAGGTTTTTTACAGGAGTAGGAATACAATTGTTACTCCTTATTCCTGTTTTTATTTTGTACATGCCAACATCAAAAACAATTTTTTTTACATTGCACTGGGGAAGGGACTGTAAGGGAAAGAGAAATGCTTACATACACACACACACACACACCAGCCTTGCAAAGCAACTGGGGCTTTCCCCCAGGGCTGGGGAGTAGGAGTAAGGAGTAAAGGAGTAAGAGGTCTTTACAGGAGTAGGTGTAACATTAAGAAAAAAATCTTACTCTGGAGTAGGGGAAGAGATAATAATAATAATAATAATAATAATAATAATAATAATAATAGGATTTATTTATATGCCGCCCAATCACTGGGAATCTGGGCGGCTTAGAACAGAGGGGAAAATAGACGGTACCCTGCCCTCAGGCTTACAATCTAAAAAGACACAACACAAAAGGAGAAGGGAATGGTGGAGGGGGGGAGGGGATCAGGTCCAGCAGTTCTTCTCTCCCTCTGAGGCCTGGACCAAGGCAGATGGACTAGAGAGAGGGCTCTTCTTCTTCAGGCTAGCCCTGATGGAGCTGGGCCTGCCTGGTCAACTCCCTCATAGGCCGGAAGATGACAGTTATGGAGA
>NC_056524.1:40030138-40117034 GCF_019175285.1 Sceloporus undulatus
GAGGAGTCTCTTCTTCCAGGCTAGCCCTGGTGGAGCTGGGCCTGCCTGGTCAACTACCTCGCAGGCCAGAGGATGACAGTTATGGAGGGAGGAGTCTCTTCCTCCAGGCTAGCCCTGGTGGAGCTGGGCCTGCCTGGTCAGCTCCCTTGCAGGCCAGAGGATGACAGTTATGGAGGGAGGAGTCTCTTCTTCCAGGCTAGCCCTGGTGGAGCTGGGCCTGCCTGGTCAACTCCCTCGCAGGCCAGAGGATGACAGTTATGGAGGGAGGAGTCTCTTCCTCCAGGCTAGCCCTGGTGGAGCTGGGCCTGCCTGGTCAACTCCCTCGCAGGCCAGAGGATGACAGTTATGGAGGGAGGAGTCTCTTCCTCCAGGCTAGCCCTGGTGGAGCTGGGCCTGCCTGGTCAACTCCCTCGCAGGCCGGAAGATGACAGTTATGGAGGGAGGAGAGTAACCCCCAAATCACCACTACTCCCCAGCCTGGAAATAATAATTACTGAATTGTTTGTCAGATTCATTGGTCCCTCTTTCTTTGATTTCAGACACACAAATGATTTACTGGGTGATTTTGGCTTGCAGCACTTGCTCTTGAGATTGCTGAAAAGCTGTCCTGGGCACAAGACTCCAGTTCAAAGTTCAAGCTTGTGGACTGAATGGACACATAAATCCTATGGCAATGTTTCTGTTGCTGTGTATTGTCCAGTTAGACATTTCTTACAGCCAAACCTCTTGTCCAAATACTTGTATTTTTTTTACCTTTCAAAAGCCCCTTTTATATGCAAGCATTTTCTTCAAATTTACTTGACATGTTCCACAAGAACCTTTCCTATTAAAGCTACAGTGGTATAAATAGGATTTGTATAAAAACCCAAGTTGAACAAGAGCTGCAAAACACAACTTTCATTACTTGTAGAGAGGTTCACACAGATACATATCCTGAAAGATAATAGTTTGCAAGTATAGAAACATTATTTTTGCATGTTGTTGGTTCATGCTTGTTAATTATGTGTGAACATCTTGGAAAAGGACTTATTTGGAAAAGAAGATGCTATTATTTATATTTATATTCATTATTGATTTTTATATCTGCATCTACCTACCTATCTATCATCTTTCAATTAAAATTCCAAGGTTGCTTACAAAATATAAGTTGAAATATATAAATAAATAATTACAAGAATGTTTTTGTTTTTGTTTTTAAAGCTAAAATGCATGTAAAAGCCTGAGCAAATAAAAATGTATTTGACACTGAAAGGTAACAAGTGGTCCTTTCCAGGGAGAAAATCCCACAAATTGAACAGAAAGAAGGTGATCAAAATGGTGAAAGGTCTGGAAATCATGCCCTATGAGTAGAGACCTAGGGAGCTGGATATGTTTAGCCTGCAGAAGAGAAGATTAATAGATGATATGACAGCCATGTTTAAATATTTGAAGGGATGTCATAATGAGGATGGAGCAAGCTTGCTTTCTGCTGCTCCAGAGAATAGGACCAGAGAAATGGATTCAAACTACAGGGAAAAGGATTCTGCCTCAACATTAGGAAATTCTGCCTCAACACTAGGAATTACTTCCTCACAGTGAAGGCTGTTCAACAATGGAACACCTTGCCTTGAAGCCCTCCATGGCTTGGGTACAACCTACTTAAGGGATCGCCTCCTTCCGTACAATCTTCCCCGTACCCTCAGATCCTCTGGGAGGAATTTGTTGCAGTCCACAAAGACCAGATTGACAGCGACCTCCCAGAGGACTTTTCCCCTGATCACTCCCACTTTATGGAATGGCCTGCCAGACAAGATCCGTCAAATTGCCAACCTTCAGAGCTTCAAGAAAGCTGTCAAGACAGATCTCTTCTGGCAGGCCTTCCCGGAATAGATCCCAGCCATGTAACGCTCCCCCCACAGACATATACAAGTGAAGACTCTGCCCACCATTATTTTATTGTTGTAGTATTGTTTTTAGATTTTTTATCGTCTGTAATTGTAATGGATGGAATTGTTTAATCCTTTTTTAAGGGGGGGATTGTATATATTGTATGTTTTAAAGGTTGTACGCCGCTTTGATTGTGGAAACAAAAAGCGGGATATAAAGTAAAGTTTTATTTATTATTATTTATAGGTGGAGTCTCGGGGGGGGGTTAAACAGAGGGTGGATGGCCATCTGTAGGAGTGTTTTGTGTGTTCCTGCATGGCAGGAGGTTGAACTGAATGGCCATTGTGGTCTCCTCCAACTCTATGATTCAGTGAATGCCCCCATTGAGTACTTGTAGCATAATCAAGTAGAAAAGGGGATGACCAGTGTGCTGTAGTTAAAGTAGGACCAGAAGACTTTGATTCAAATCACTAAAAACCACACCAACAAACCCATGAAAGTCACTGGGGCTTCGTCTGCCAAAAGGCTCATTCCCCCCTTCTGCCCCCATTCTCTCATCATCCTCTTTTGGACAAGACTTGCTCCCCAGCCCCAGTTCTGCTGTGGGTAGTCTGGATGATGTCTAGCAAATTCCATACCAGAGTTGGGGTAAAACACCCTTAAAATGCATTTTTAAGAGTTACCTGTTGCTCTGGATCTTCCGGGGTAGATCTGGAGCCCTCTATTCCCGTAGTGAGGCTATTGCATGAGCATTCTGCTGAACTGTCCAGCACTTCCACCACCACTATGGGGCACTTGTCCTGAGGTTAGAACAAGGTGCACAACATGTGATCATTGCTGGGTGCCTCATTCTGATCTAAGAAATAAGTGATCCAAGCAGTGCATGCACTATGTGGCTCAATGGGACACCCATGCAGTGCAGGAACAGAGGATGAGATAACAGGGGGAGGGCAGTGCAGGGCTATCCTGGCCAGTGCAGACAAGACCTTGGGTCAATGACCACATATCAGCTTAATCTACTTTATGTAGGGCTGCATTAATAAAAAATACTACGTGATTTGTCTTGAATTCCTTGGAGGACACATGGAATAGTTCTAGCAAGGCTGATTGAATACATGTTGACAGCAAAGTTTCTCCACTGAATGTGTGACCATCTCTCTTCAATTCCATGGTTGTTTATATTATATAAATCTTATTTACTTTGCCTCTGCTTAAGTTTATTATTATTTCCAAATTGCATAGTAGGAGAAGCATGGGACTAAAACTCTCATTTTGTGAGGGCATGTTCAATTCTCTCTCCCACTGAGACTGAAATATGATCAACTTGTTGTGTTAAACAACTTTAATGAAGGCCTACTATCACTGTTCTCCTATGGCCATTTACTCCTTCTACCTGGGGTGAATGCTGTTTGAGATCATTAGAAGTAGTCTTATGTCTAGGGGTTACACTGCTGGATTTTGCATTGTACAGAACCCCCGTTTTTTCTTTTGAAAGAGGTAGGAAGCAATGGCAGATAAAAATATCCACAGATGCTGTTTCAAAGTGTAACTGCTGGAGAAAATGGATAGAATTCCAGCGATTTGTTCCAAAGGAAACCAAGGCAATACCAATGCTTATTATCTTCAGAGGTAGGGATGCCATAACCCGGTGGCCGCCGGGAAAAAACCCGCTTTCGGGGGCCCCTCCCGGTCCCGGAACGGTTTGGCCCTCAGCCGTGCCTTGGTCCCGGTTTGGGGCCCGCTAATGCGGCCGGCCACGGTGTCAACCCACCTCCTCCTGCTCTTCCTGGAGTGGTGGGGGACCATGGGCAGCGCCAACCCACCTCCTCCTCCAGCTCCGCCTTCCTCCTCCACCTCACCAGCAGTTGCGCCGCCGCCTCCACGCCTCCTGTGCCAAGGCCAGGGCTTTCCTGCCCGCGCGCGCAGGGGGCTCTAAAGCAGGAGCTCGTCCCCTGCTTTGGCCAGCCAGCCAATGGCCAGCTGGCCAAAGGGGACGGGCTCCTCGGCCTGCCCCGCTTCCCTCCGCACGCGCACGCGCCTGCCCTGTTTCTCACCCCGCACGCGCGCCTGCCCCGCTTTTTTTCACGCGCGCGTGCCAGCGCCAAACTAATAAAAAGTAGGAGGAGGAGGGGGAGCAGGAGAGGGGGAGCAGAAGGAGGGGGGAGCAGGAGGAGGAGGAGGAGGAGGAGGAGGAGGAGGAAGGAGCCAGAGGAAGGGTTCCTTGAAGGGCAGAATAAGGGCAGAGGAGGAGGAGGAGGAAAGCTGAGTCAGTGGCCATTAGGTCTGCCTTGCTTTTTTTTGGTTTTTTAAATTATTTTTTAAAAATATAAAATACTTATTTTATTTTATTAATTTTTTTATTTCTTAGTTTTATTTTATTAACTTTTTATTATTTCTTGGTTTTATTTTATTGATTTTTTATTTCTTGTTTTTATTTTATTAATTTTATTGTTTTTATTTTATTAATTTTTATTATTTCTTGGTTTTATTTTATTAATTTTTTTATTTCTTGGTTTTATTTTATTAATTTTTATTATTTCGTGTTTTTTATTTTATGAATTTTTATTATTGCTTTTTTCCTCATTATTTTTATTTTTAAATATATACACCCCGTCTTGATTTTTATTTATTTTTTCATTATTTTTATTTTTAAATATATACACCCCTGTCTTGATTTTTATTTTTTTGTCTAGGAATAATGCCAAAATGTCCTCCATTTTGATCATGCCTTAGAAACATGCATTTAGATTAACATTTTTAAAAAATCATCAATTTTTTTCGCGTGTCCTCCATTTTTATAAAATCATGTCCTACATTTGAAGATGTTATCCTACATTTGTCCTACATTTGTCCCGGTTTGGAGGTCCTGGCTTATGGCAACCCTATTCAGAGCATATGTACGGAGGCTTATTTCTTGAGTATATTGGTCAGTAATTATTCATGCCTAGTTTATAGCAAAGCAGAATTCTGCGTCTCAGAGGGTGAACCTAGAGGTTATTTCTGAAATACAATGGTTATAGTAAATAGCAGCCCTACACCAGAATCTCCTATTCCCTGCATTACATTTAAGCCTACTTATCCTCAAACTGTAGACAATTATTTGGAGTGAATGTGGATGAACATAAAATAATGTACAGAGAAGGTTTGTCCTATTTATTTTGTTCAAACCTACAGCCATTTAAAAAAAATAACAACAGACCTTACTTTGGTTAATTGATAGGTTTGGGGTGGATGGATTCAGATTAGATTTCTTGTGTTTTAGGATCTTTATCTTGAGGGGTGTCTCTGAAATGCAAATAAAATTCTAGTTGATCCTAATAAACATTATCATACTGCTGCATTTATTTTGTTTTCTAATGTATCAGCATGACTACCTGCATTCTTCTATCTATCTTAATGGCTTTTCCTTTTTTCACTAATATTAAACTAGTTTAACTGAGCTTTGTACTTGACTGTGGCAGTCTTTAATAATTATGTCTTTAGTTTCTGACTTGAAGGCACACAACAACAATGTCTGATGTAACCTGGAGCTATTAGTATCATTAGAGAAGATGGCAAAATGCTAACAGAAGACAGAGAAAAGGCAGAATTACTCAACACCTTCTTTGCCTCAGTCTTCTCAGAAAAGGCAAAGGGTGCTCAACCTGAGGATAATGGAGCAGAGGACAGGATAGGGGCATTTCAGTACAGAATAAGTAAAGAGATAGTAGAGGAATACCTTGTTAATCTAAATGAATTTAAGTCTCCGGGACCAGATGAACTACATCCTAGGGTATTAAAAGAACTGGCAAATGTAATATCGGAGCCATTGGCAATCATATTTGAAAACTCTTGGAAAACAGGAGAAATCCCAGCCGACTGGCGGATGGCAAACGTTGTCCCCATCTTCAAAAAGGGGAAGAAAGAGGATCCCAACAATTATCGTCCAGTTAGTCTGACATCAATACCAGGAAAGATTCTGGAGCAGATCATTAAACAGAGAGTCTGTGAACATCTAGAAGGCAATGCCATAATCACAAAAAGTCAACATGGGTTTCAGAGAAACAAGTCATGCCAGACAAATCTAATCTCTTTCTTTGATAAAATTACCAACTTGGTAGATGAAGGGAATGCTGTGGATATAGTATATCTTGATTTCAGTAAGGCCTTTGACAAGGTTTCCCATGACATTCTTGCAAACAAGCTTGTAAAATGTGGGCCAGACAAGGCAACTGTTACATGGATCTGTAATTGGTTGACCGGCCGAACCCAAAGGGTGCTCAACAATGGCTCCTTTTCATCCTGGAGAGAAGTGACCAGTGGGGTCCCACAGGGCTCTGTCCTGGGCCCAGTGCTATTCAACATCTTTATCAATGACCTGGATGACAGAATTGGGAGCATACTTATCAAATTTGCAGATGACACCAAATTAGGAGGAATAGCTAATACCCCAGAGGACAGGATCAAGATCCAAAATGACCTGAATAGACTAGAAAACTAGGCCATAGCTAACAAAATGAAATTCAACACGGAGAAATGTAAGGTATTGCACTTAGGGCGGAAAAATAAAATGCACAGATATAGGATGGGTGACACCTGGCTGAATGAAACTACGTGTGAAAGGGATCTAGGAGTCTAAGTAGACCACAAGTTGAACATGAGTGAACAGTGTGATGCGGCAGCTAAAAAGGCCAATGCAATTTTAGGCTGCATCAATAAAAGTATAGTGTCTAGATCAAGAGAAGTAATAGTGCCACTGTATTCTGCTTTGGTCAGGCCCCACCTGGAAGACTGTGTCCAATTCTGGGCGCCACAATTCAGAAAGGACATTGAGAAACTGGAGCGTGTCCAAAGGAGGGCGACTAAAATGGTGAAAGGTCTGGAAACCTTGCCCTATGAGGAGCGACTCAGAGAGCTGGGGATGTTTAGCCTGGAGAAGAGAAGATTAAGAGGTGATATGATAGCCCTGTTTAAATATGTGAAAGGATGTCATATTGAGGAGGGAGCAAGCTTGTTTTCTGCTGCTCCAGAGAACAGGACCTGGAACAATGGATGTAAGCTACAGGAAAAGAGATTCCACCTGAACATTAGGAGGAACTTCCTGACAGTAAGGGCTGTTCGACAGTGGAACAAACTCCCTCAGAGTGTAGTGGAGTCTCCTTCCTTGGAGGTCTTCAAACGGAGGCTGGATGGCCATCTGTTGGGGATGCTTTGATTTGGATTTCCTGCATGGCAGGGAGTTGGACTGGATGGCCCTTGCGGTCTCTTCCAACTCTATGATTCTATGATTCTATGATTCTATGATTCTATGAATATAGTATGGACTACTGAAACCAAAGAGAACACTTCGAGTCAAACTAGAAAGCAGTGTGAAATGAGACTGTTAAACTGTCATGCTATTCCTCTCTACTTGGAAGTTCCACTAAGTTCAATTATGTGTTGTTGTTGTTATTGTTGTTGTTGTGTTCCTTCAAGTAGTTTCTGACATGGTCATCCTAAATTGAACCTATCATGTGGTTTTCTTGGCATGTTTTGTTCAGAGGAGGTTTGCTATTGCCTTCCCCGCATGACTTGCACAAGCTCACCCAGTGAGTTTCATGGCCAAGTGGGTATCCAGAGTCATAGTCCAGCACTCAAACCACTATGCCACACTGGTCTCTCATTTTACTTTCAGGAAAATACATAGAGGATTTGAGACTTTGTGTAATCTCTTTCCCTCTTGCTTAGTTTTTAACTTGGTAAAGAGGAATGCTTACTCTGATTCATGAGAAGTGGGAAGATATCATGAGCAAACTACTAAGTAGGCTTATCTCCCATAAATGCACAGAAGAAGAGCATTTCCATCTGATAAACCAACCTCTAGATTGATTATCTGGCTCCCTTCTAAATATATTGCTTCATTGTAAGTATATTGCTACCTACAGAGCCACATCTATGATGACTCCATCAAAAGTTTTCTAATGGAAAGAGTTTTCTTTTTTTCAAACTATCATTTTTCCAAATAAAAAATTATGGAAGATTTTCCATCCTGATAAAAATCTTTCAGTTTTCTAAAAAAAAAAAGAAAAAGAAAGGCAAGTTTTGATAAATGAAAGCAAGACTTGTCAGTACTGGTAGATTTTTTCCTGCTGGAAATCAAACATTTTGGGTTATCAGTTTTTGTGAACCATTTTTTAAAAACATGAAACATTGAGAGTGTATGCACATTTGAAAGTCATGAAAGAAAAAAAGATCAATTTCATTTTTTAAAAAGAGTGGTTTCATAACCCACTGTGATCTTCACTTGACTCTCCACTTAAATTTTATTGATAGTAGATCATAAATTTGGCTGTACCATGCACTGTATTGTAGGATTCGAAGTGTTTTTTAATATTTTATTGTGAACGTGGCACCCCCCTCCCAACCATTTACATTCAGTCAAGCCCTTTGATAAAGAAAGTAGATTGTGCTGAAACATTTCCCATTAAAACCAGTTGGATTAAACACTGGTTATTTTGACTGTGTTTTTCTTCCGGGTTGGAGATGGTCTCAGTGTCAAAAGTTTGGGACCACAGGAACAGGAGATACAATATAATTTTTTGTTAATCAAGAGGTTGATAATCAGTCTTTTTATTAAGTGTATCACAATTCATGGTGAATTCCCATGTTTCCAGAAGTGAGTCCCATTGAACTTCAAGTTGGCAAAATTGGCTTGGTGTACTGGTGAGTCTTCTCAGTGGGTTTTTAGATAAAACCTGTATGTTTTTCCTCACTTTTCTCTCGACCTGTAATACTGAAGCATCCATCCTCATGTGCTTTATCATTTTGGTGCCTGAGATTGGTAATTTCTTCACCAGCAGTGGTGGAGTTGCTTGGAATTTTAACCACCTTCCCCAGGGCTAGACCAATATACTTTGTTGCCTTCAGCAGAGCAGCTCCTGCCCGTCCATCACCTAAATCATAGCACATGGCCATCTGTCGGTGATGCTTTGATTGTGATTTCCTGCATGGCAGGGGGTTGGACTGGATGGCCCTTGTGGTCTCTTCCAACTCTACGATTCTATGATTCTATGAAATGCTAGGAACAATTACTTTGATATGTGACAGAGAAAATTCCCAAAAATACTCCTACCCATTGCTGGTAGTAAAAATACAACAATAATAATGTGACTGAGGCTTTGTTAGGGGAAACAGTTTTACCTGCCTCAAAAATCATGCGATTATAGTTTAGAAGATGTACAGCCAGCTGCATTGGAAAGTTCCCTTGGGAAGAGCCTTGCTGCCAACATCACTTCTGGTGAGGTAAGAACAGAAGGCACACACCAATGAAGAGTGAGTAGAATGACTAGTACCAATGTGCTGTTGACCATATAGACAGCTTCACATCACTTTTGTGCTGGTATGTGCAATGCTCATGTAGTGAATCTGGGGCAGCTATGAAGACAAATACTCCAGACTGCATTCAGATTATTTTGGCTGGTTTTGGCGCATTACAGACCATGCCATTTGCAGCGCGGAGGAGCCCCAGCATCCAAACCACGAGGCTCCTCCTCCAGGCTGCAAATAAGAAGTGCCAAAATGGCGCTTCTTTTTGCGGCGCGGATATGATGCCGCGAGGCGCCAATGGCACACTCGCAGCATCATATGCGCCTTGTGACGTGCAGACGCAGTGCGTCCGCTATGTAAAGATTACGGCCCCCATGTGGAACAGGCGCTGCCATTTTGTGCAGACTCGGTCCGTATTAGGGTTAGGGGCGTCCGGAAGGGACGCTCCTTTCTAACCCTAATATGGACCCAGTCCGTACTTTATGCCCGTCTGTAACGGGCCATAGACAAGCGCTGAATAACAATTTGCTACCCTTTGATACCCTGTATCTACCACTTGAGACACCTGCCTAACTCTGACTAATGAGGCCCTCAACATCTCCCTTTTCAGAAGAAGCATAATCAAGAACAAATGATAATTTTAATTCTAGAGGGCATGAATCACATGTTTACAAGATTTAACTGAAGTAGTAGTTCTGAGCAACAACAACCTTCATCAGTATATTATGGGCTTAATATATTCAGTTTCTACTCAGAATTCAGGGGAGAGGTTGTAAGTTTTTCAGGCTATGTGGCTGTGTTTGGGAAGAGTTTATTTCTGACATTTTGCCAGCATCTGTGGCTGGCATCTTCAGAGAATGCTGGCATGGAAGTGAGTGGGATATACTCTCAGTGTTTCATATTTTTAAAAAGTGCTTCACAAAAACTGATAACCTCAAATATTTGATTTCCAGGAGGAAAAAATCTAGCAGTACTGGCAAGTCTTGCTTTCCTATGTCAAAAACTTCCTTTCTCTCTCTCTCTCTCTTTTTTTTAATGAACATTGAAAGATTTTTATCAGGATGGAAAATCTTTCATAATTTTTTGATTTGGAAAAAAAGAAAAAAGAAAACTGTGGAGTTGAAAGCTTTCATGGTCAACATCCATACTTTTTTTGTGGGGTTTTCGGGCTATGTTTCTTCCTGATGTTTCACCAACATCTGAAGATGCCAGCCACAGATGCTGGTGAAACGTCAGTAAGAAATTCTTCTAGAATATGGCCATATAGCCTGAAAACCCACCAAAAAACAAAAACAAAAAACAAACAAACAAACAAACAAACTTTTGATGGACTCATCATAGATGTGGCTCTGTAGGTAGCAATATACAGTGGGCTGTTCCCTTATGTGGGGAATCCATTCCATCCCCTCCCCTGGCGTAAGGGGAATTCTGCATATGCTTGAGCCTCATTGAAGATAATGAGGCTCATGCACCCGGTGGCATGTGGCATGCCTGCCATTACAGCTTCCTAATTGGTCCCCTACCTCTGCAGAGGTTCCAAGTCCCAGTGAATCTAAACCTGACCAGTTAATAATTTGTCCATGACTACAAAACTGCAGAAAGTTTCTCCACACCAAGATCACTATCACGCCACCCAGCAAACAATGTCCAGAGTATGCCTGGCAGCATGAGTAGTGCCAGACACCATTTGGAACACTCCCATGGCTGTCTTGAAGGCTATGAAGTCCTGAGCCACTCCTGAAAGGGCAGTCTCAGCATGGATGTTGAAGTCCCCAGCACTACTAGTCAAGGAGATTCCAACACCAACCCGGAAACTACCCTGGCTAGCTCAGGTTGAGTAGCAGGGTGGGCGGTACACAAATAAAATCCCTACTATTTCCTGGCTACCCACATTTAGGTGTACATAGAATTATAGAATCATAGGCGCGTTACAGAGCGCCAAAAAGTGGCGCTCTGCCTGCGCTGTCATTAGCTGCGCCGAGAAGCCCCAGCAGCCAAACCATGAGGCTTCCTGGCGCAGCTAAAAAGAAGCTCCAAAATGGCACTTCTTCTTGTGTCGTGGAAATGACGTGATGAAGCACCAATGGTGCACGCGATGCATCATTTTTGCGACGCTACATGTGGGCGCTAAGTGTCCGGCACGTAAAAATGGCCATACCCGTGTGTATAGGGCACGGCCATTTTACGCACCCATCACGTGCTTGGGGTGAGGCCGGTATGGATGCTAGGTTCTTGGCCAACCCCTAGCACGTGACGGGGGAGCCGCAAAGACCCGTGTGGAATGGGCCATAGAGTTGGAAGAGACCACAAAGGCCATCCAGTCCAACCCCCTGCCATGCAGGAAATCTAAATCAAAGCATTCCCGACAGATGGCCATCCAACCTCTGCTTAAAGACCTCCAAAGAAGGAGACTCCACAACACTCTGAAGGAGTGTGTTCCACTGTCAAACAGCCCATACTGTCAGGAAGTTCCTCCTAATGTTGAGGTGGAATCTCTTTTCCTGGAGCTTGCATCCATTTCTCCGGGTCCTAGTCTCTGGAGCAGCAGAAAACAAGTTTGCCTCCTCCTCAATATGACATCCCTTCAAATATTTAAACAGGGTTATCTTATCACCTCTTAACCTTTTCTTCTCCAGACTAAACATCCCCAGCTCCCTGAGACTTTCCTCATAGAGCATGGTTTCCAGACCCTTCACCATTTTAGTCGCCCTCCTTTGCACACGCTCGAGTTTCTCCACATCCTTTTTAAATTGTGGTGCCCAGAACTGGATACAATATTCCAGGTGAGGCCTGACCAGAGCAGAATAGAGTGGCACTATTACTTCCCTTGCACTAGACACTATACTTCTATTGATGCAGCCTCCCCCCCTCACCAATCCCTTCTCCTTTTGTGTCATGTCTTTTTAGATTGTAAGCCTGAGGGCAGGGGACCGTCTATTATCCCTTCTGTTGTAAGCCGCCCGGATTCCCAGTGATTGGGCAGCATATAAATAAATCCTATTATTATTATTATTATTATTATTATTATTATTATTATTATTAAAATCGCATTGGCCTTATTAGCTGCCGCATCGTACTGTTGACTCATGTTCAACTTGTGGTCTACTTTGACTCCTAGATCCCTTTCACACGTAGTTTCCTTAAGCCAGGTGTCCGCCATCCTATGTCTGTGCATTTCATTTTTCTGCCCTAAGTGCAGTACCTTACATTTCTCCCTGTTGAAGTTCATTTTGTTAGCTGTGGCCCAGCTTTCTAGTCTATTCAGGTCATTTTGAATTTTAATCCTGTCCTCTGGTGTGTTAGCTACTCCTCCTAATTTGTTTTTATCTGCAATTTTTATAAGTATGCTCCCAATTCTGTCATCCAAGTCATTGATAAAGATGTTGAATAGCACTGGTCCCAGGACAGAGCCCTGTGGGACCCCACTGGTCACTTCTCTGCAGGATGAAAAGGAGCCATTGTTGAGCACCCACACACTCAAAACCAGAAGACTGTGTGAGGGGGCATCTGGTTAGGGGGATGGAATCACGATAGACCACTGCAACTCCACCTCCTAGCCCCCTCGCTTTTGCCTGCTGCTGCACAAAGAATTCTAGTGGGCAAAGCTGAGAGAGATTACCCCCCCTCCCCAGCCCCATCCAACCAGTTCTCTGTAATACAGGCCAGGTTGGCATGGTCATCCAGAATCAGATCCTGAATGGCACTTGTTTTTCCATTAACTGACCTGGCATTCAGCAGCAGTATTTTCAACCCAGGAGGACTGTCCCCATGGCTATCCATGCTATTTGAGCTGGGAGAAATTTAGGGGCAACAAGCACCCTCTTGTGCTCCCCTCTTCCTTGATAGTTTAATTATCTTCTCCTTCCATATCTCCCTCTGCCATGAATGACTTTAATGGCTTTTCCCTGAAACTGTGTTTCCTCTCCATCTTCTGAATGGCACATCCTTCTTGTATTAGGCCAGCAGGACAGTAGCTGTTAAAAACATTACAACAAACATACAAGCAGATGATAAGAGCAGAGGTGATCAAAATTGGTAATAATAGACCCAAACAGACAGGCCAAAATAAAGCTGCTTTGGGTCAATTTGGAAGTATGCTGTTTAAATGACACACACATCTTAAGAGGACAGAAGCTGTGCCAAAGTTATGCTCCAGTCCTTAGGACTAGAACGTGGTTTTGGCGTGACTGTTGGCCTCTTAGGATGCATGCATCATTTAAACAGCATACCTTCAAAGTGACCCGAAGCAGTTTTATTTTAGCCTGTCTCTTTGGGCCCAATAAGCCCTTATCTCTGCAAGAAAAAGACAGACCCTTGCCCTCTGTACCCAGCACAAGCCTGCTAAGCCAGGGCCTCAGTCCTTTGAAGAGAGGAGTCCCACTAAGGAGACAGAGGTCCAAAGCAGCAACAGAAGCAGCAATCTCTTCCTCCCCTCAGGCCCCCAGATAATCACTGTGGTCCTCTCTTTCTCTCTTGCTAGCCAGGCTTCTCCTTCTGGAGCACTGTCCCATGCTCCCACCTCATGTATTTGCAGTTACATGCATTGATTTCACTCATGCATGTGTCATTTTGTGTATTGTATAAGGAAGTTTTGTCACAAGTTTGTGTAGGGCAATTGGCATGGGTCCTTGATTGGAGACATCTTTTACCAGTGTCTATATGGAATGGTATGTACGTAAATGCTCTTGGGGATTTGGCATGTATGGGGCAGAATCATTACTTCCCAGGCCAGGGAGGACACATTTCCTGCACCTGCTATCCCACAAGGCAACTACCCAGCTGAATCTTCCTCCTGTCATAGCAGAGGTCCAGCAGCAGGCCAGAGTGAGAGGTTCATTGATTATCAACTATCATCAACTATAGATTGGTTGATGTCAGATTCCACACCCATGCATATCCAACCCTATCTTCAGTTGTAATCAATTAAAATTGTGGTCATCTTTTCTCCATTTTAACTGGTGTATTGGTTTTCCTTCATGCTGAGCTGATCTTGCCCTTGGACACACAAAACACTGTTATAAGACTATCATAAACTGAATTGACGTGCATATAACAAAGCCCCCTTTAACCCATTTTCATTTACTTATTAGCAGATATGCTAAGAGTTGTACACAGCTGCTGCAATGTAGGTTTTTCAGATTCCAGGTCACTAGCTAGACCACAGAGCATAGGTTCAAAAAAATCCCTTTAGCTCTGTGGAGCAAAGATACTGTGAGGTCTAGGAAACATTCCTTCCTGAATGAATGAAATAATAATGTTTCCTTAGAAACTCTCCATTTGCCCTATGGGACTGATAAAAGCCTGCTCCCTTCTCTAATTATATTCACAAGGGCTACAGTTGCACTATAAGCTGTAAAGAGATTCTTGGAGAAATCATGCTTGGTTTGTCATATATCCAAATGTTACAAATTGGGCTAATTAATATTCTGAAACAAATAATTAGAACTTCAGTGACATTATTACACTGCAAAAGAATAGTACGCTGTAGTATCACCACTAGACTTTGTGCATACAATCCTATGTCTTGATTTGTGTCCCTGTGCCTCTAGATCCCCAAGCTAAAAAACATGCATCAGTTCATATATGCCTCTGTTCTGTAGCAACTTTTGTTCAGATACACAACCAGTGATTTTTTCTTTTATTTCCATGCTCATGTATCAGATTGATACCCTTATGTACACACAATGAAAGATACATACTATTTATTTATTTATTTTACAACATATTATATGTTGTTCATTTAAAAAAATGGGATGGGGTAAGCATTTGTTATACAAATTAATGAGAAACAATGTTGTATACTCTGCAAGATTCTGGTTAGTATCTTCTTCAAAAAGAAAGACAGCAAAAAATAGAACAAACCCTTAGAAGGACAACAAGGATGATTAGAGTCCTTAACAGGCTTCCTCATAAAGAGAGATTAAAAAGATTAGTCGTATTTACTTCAGCAGAGACAAATAAGAGGAGACGTGTTAGAAGCGTGAAAATAATGAAGAGAAATGTGAAGGTCAATCAGCAGCTTTCTATTTACCCTCTTAGCTGAACAGAAAAGAGGGGTCATCAATTAAATTAAAAATGTTTAAAAATGCAACTGCATAAAGGAAGTACTATTTTCAAAATGCAAACATTTGCATCATTGGATATCACACTGAAGAAATGCATTGAGGTTAAATGGTTAATAGGATTTGAAACAGAATTGGATATATGTTTAGACAATTATATATCTGTTAACACAATGAGTAAGATGAAAATAGTCAAAGATTGCTAATTTAGCACAACTCAGACACAAAACTATACCCAGTCAGGGTGCAGAGGACATCTTTACCATTGGACACATCATTAAATCATGTTGCTATCAGATGACAAGCCATTATTAAGATCTTACATATTTTATTACCTTTTGGCAACAAAAACAAAGCAAATCATTGTTCAGTTTCTAGTCCAGTATCAATCTGGGTAGCTCCATATGCAGTTCAGGCTGAAATGTCATATAAAGTGACTTAATATTTGATTTGGTAGTGGGCCACCCTAGCATAAGGCACCAGTGGGTTTTCTGCTACTTGGCTCTGTCTCTACTGGGAGAAAAGTGCTCCTTTCAGTCACTTCTTAAGATCTTTTCCCTTCTCTTTTTCTTCATATTTACCTCTCACCCGGCTGTACAGGGATATCTTCTCATGGTACATATTTCCCATATTGGGGAGTTCAACCCTGATGAACTGTCTGCTTGCATGATTTATCACATTTCAAGGAGTTTGTTGAATCCCTTTATATTCCTGAGTGATCAGGCCCCAATTACATTTGCACCAACTCTTAAATAGTTTCACTGTTTTGCTCCATACCTTATTTGTTTCCTGAAATCTTGGAGGCAGAACTGAAAGACTCTATTGCCTTTAGAAAATGATAGGCACGCTTTATCTTGCTACAAGTGCAGTCTGGCTCCTGATGTGATTTCTGAACATGATGACACACATGTTCATTTCTTTCTCAGTGCCCCATCTGGCAGGCTTTGTAGCTGTTCTTGAGCGAGCTAATTTACAGCTCCCATTATCCATGCTTCAACTGAAACCAATTTATTTGTTTGAATAAATGGCAGTGGTTTGAAAGTGCCTCTGGTGATGGATTGTATCTAGTCATCTTGGGAAATAAAAATAGTTAACCTCTGGGTAGCAGTATTTTTATTTATTTATTTTTAATTTATATTTGGTGGCTGAGGGCAACCTATGATAGTGCAAAAGGTTTTTTAAAAGATGAAACTGGATTAAAATACAACTTTCCATTTATTTTATTTTTCTTTCCTTTTCAATCTTTCCTTGTCAATGAATGGTAGGAACCAACACCTTTGTAACCACCTCTTTAAATCTGAAAAAATCTAAGTCAATTGGGGGGGGGGGGGATGGATCGGTCAATTTCTGGTTCTTTTCAGTTTCACATGCTCACAAGTCCATCCCATCCTGTTTTGGTATCACTGCATTTTTTTAACCATGAAAATTTGAATGCTAATGCATATTTTTGAACACATTTTCTCTTAAAATATTCATTTGTCAGTCCATTTTCTTTCACTCCATCTTTATCTTTCTATTTATCAGTGTATTCTTTCAAGATATCCCTTTTAAAATGCATAGCAACATTCCAAGAAGTGCAACATTTGATGGATAGCTGTGTTCCAATTTGCACATTGGTTTAGGAGGTGTAGATCAGGTCAGTTCATGTCAGATTTGCAAAGATCAGATTCCTCCAGCATCCCTAAAACAGGTGAGACTATGGAAAGGGATTCCTCATTAGTGTGTGAAACTTAATGGTCTGTAAGTTGGTTCAGACTTATGGATAGAGAAGTAACTGCAAAGAAATTAATGCATTTGACAATGAATTAGAATTTTTAAGTAGCAGAAGTAATTTCTGTGACTATGAGTCTCTTGTCAGTAGAAATCTATCCATGTCTATGGAAATAAAAGCACTTTTGCTCATGCAGGTAAATCAATCCTGTCTATAGACAAAGAGAGAGAAGAAAAGTGTTTCTTAAAATCAGCAAAGGAACCTTTCAGGATAAGAGAGAAGCCGCCCAAGTGCCTGAAAAATAGCAGGACAGACATTCATTCATTCTTAATGTATAATCATTAAAGGGGGGGGATGGAACTGTGAAAACCCATGCCTTGTCTTTTAATTAATTAATTGATTTTGCTATCCACTGTCCTATTTACCAGCTGGTATTTATGGAAGGGTGCCTTCCCAATACACTTTAAGGCAACTTTAGTTAAATCTAACTGAATATTTCTGCCCACATGGAAGATCCTGTCTCAGGGCCTTTTTCACCTGATTCAAAGAAAGATTTGCCTGTTAGGGATATAACAGTTCAATGCTACCATTTTAGTCATGGTCTCATAGAAATGAGCTTGCTGTGCAGAGGAGGAAGATAAGTGTGAAATCAGGATCCAGCTGTGGTAACAATAGCTTGGGTGTTGATCTGAGCCACATGATTTCATAGCACCGCTGTATTTTTATTTTATTTTTATTTTTCACATTTGAGGCAATGGCTGATATCCTATGAAACATTCAATGAAAAACAGTAAGTTTAATTGAACTTGAAAGATGATTAAGTTGTTCAGAAAACATTTGATAAAAACAGGCTGGGAGGGATATTTATTTATTTAATGATTTCTTTAATGACTTTCCCAGAAGTATCTCAGATGAGGGCAGCATTCATTATTCCTATTTCAGTCTGAAACCAGAGGATATCTCAGCTATCAGGAAAAATAAATGTACATGAGAAGGTGGAAGGATCATGCCCACTGTCATGGCCCCAAACTCTACAATAAACGTATGTTGCATACTGACTAGATATGATGTTGAATACACCTTTGCATTTAACCAGATTTTTAAAAAAATGCAAGTTGCCTAATAATTTATTTGGATCATAAGTCTGTTAAAGGGGAAAAATAACTCTTAACCTCATTCCAAATCTAGGAAGGGATGCAGCCACTGAATTATGCCAATGCAAACAGCAGCATAGCATGAATCTTCCCAAGGATTACAGCAATGGAAGAAAGGGATTAAATCTGCCTTCATACTTTCTGTTATAATCATTGTTATAATCATCATTATGCCTGATATTTGCATTGCATTTCAGTGATTAAGGCATATGAGGTGCAATGAAAAGGGCAGTAAAAGGAACAATACATACACATAATTTTGGGTTAAAGAGGTCACAACTTTACTGATTACAAGTTCAGTAGACTTTTGACATTGCAGGGGGCATAGTTCCAAGACACTGATTGATTCACCTGCCAACTAATGCACTTCCCATCCTTCCTACTGGAAAGATGGAGAGTAGATAATAAATACCTCAAATTGGGGTAGATAAGTCTACCCCTCCCCAACCAATGCCAAAACACATTTTCTAAAAGGCTAATGGAAGAGGCAGAAGGAAAAAAAGGATGAACAGCAAGTACACTTCTATACTGCTTATCAGTGCACTCCCTAAGTGGTTTACAAAGTGTAAGTTAATTGCCCCCAACAAGCTAGGCACTCATTTTAGTAGCCTTGGAAGGATGCACGCCTGAGTCGAGCTTGAGCCCTTGGCTGGTACTGAACTCACAACCTTGCAGTTTGTGAGTGAGTGGCTGCAGCACAGGCATTTAACCACTGCACCACTAGGGCAATGAGGCCCATGGGTAACATTTCTTCCCAGACTCATGGCAGTGGCTTAGTAGCAGAATACAAATAACATTGGGAGGGTAGGAGAGAAGGCCAACAACAATATGAAAGCAAGGCTGTCAGCAACTGACCCTTGATGCTTTGAGAGCAAAGACTTCATCTTCTGCATCCAGACTGATGAGTGAGTTAAATCAATCCAGCTCAATGCTGGGCTCATGGTAAAGCTTGCCCTTTGATATTTCACAAATAAAAACAGGAGACATTGGCTAGACAACATTAGATTGTGGTCAATATGGCAAAAAATTATTAATGTGGAAGAATACACCGGCTAGGAGAGACAACAGCAGTTTGCTTTTGCCTGAGCCTACTAGAAAAGGCAAGCCTCTGGTCCCTCTTCTCTCTCCTCTGCTGAGTTAATTGAGTTCTAACTGCTTTTGCATGTTGAATTCAGTTTTCAGTAATTAAATTAAACTTAGAATAATGGGAAAGAGTGGAAGGAGGAGCAAGAAACTGGAACATTTTAAAAGCAGTTTGAAAAAGTGGGATGACAGAGGATTAATTGGGGCTGTTCCTGCCAATTCAGGATAACTGGAGGGTATTGAGCTAACAGTGCACAGTGGTCTGAGCATTGGGCTGTGACTCTGGCAATCAGGGTTCAAATCCCTGCTCAGCCATGGAAACCTACTGGATGACCTACTGTTTTTATCAAGGGAAGTAATAGTGCCACTCTATTCTGGTTTGGTCAGCCTTCACCTGGAATATTGTGTCCAGTTCTGGGCACCACAATTCCAAAATGATGTTGACAAGCTGGAGTGTATCTAGAGCAGCGTGACCAAAATGGTGAAGTGCACCATATGTCAGAAATAAACTGAATAAAAACAATAATTAATTGTAAAGCGATCAGATGGTTGCTTTACAAGTGACCTGATTTTTAATAGTAGCTGGCCACAGCATGCATACACATCCAACTGGTACCTGATCCTTCTTATCAGGGATGCCAAGCCCTGAACCTGGGACTTTCTGCAAAATATATTTTAGGATCTATTTTGAGTGATAGTCCATGTGTAGTCTGCACATCTTTGCAAAGGAACCTGGAATCTGCAACCTCATTTCCATTTCTGTTTTATTTATGATGTCACGTTTCTCAACAAATTGGTTGATATAATATATGAATTGGTATAATATATGAAAAGATTGTGTTTGTTAACATATGTACTCTGGTTCTCTAGCATTTTCTTGACTTTACTGCTATCCCAAAAATAAAATAACATGTCCTCTGTGATAGATACTGTACATGTCCTTTAAGGAATGTTTAAGCTGTTTTATTCTTTCATTGCATGATTCAGTCGAGATTAGTTTTTTGCTTATTGCTTTCTGCCCCTGTATGGTCCCCTCAGATGTAGTTTACTTGCCTAAATCTGGTTTGTATTTGTTGAAAGTCCAAGCTCCCCTTTCTCTTGACCTCTCCATGTTTTTCCGCTTTGGTAACTGGAAAAAATATCTAAAATTGGCTTTGGCTTCAGGCTTCCTAGATACTTTCAATCCAGAGAAAATGTTCACCTGCTCCTTGGTTTTGTAGGGGAGGGAGATGCTGTTTGTTGCAAGCTTGCATAGAAATGTAGGTTTTTTTTCCTTGCTGGCAATTGCTTTGAGCATCTTTCGTGTACTGTAGCTCTCACCATTCACTGTTTGCTGCAGGGGATAGAAAAAGCAGGGAGCACACAGAAAATGTCACAGCTGAAAGGTTTTCTCTAATCCTCCAACATATGTTAAACATTAAAGCTCCTTCAGCAAGTCTGATGTGCTCACAGTCATCATGGGACCAGCAGTTAAAGCGCCCCAGCGCTGCCAGGAAAACGTTATCCTGGCCCTAATTGAGAGCGACTTAACTAATGTTTCATTTCCTAATTAGTCCTTGTCAGCTGCTGGAAGGCCATAGATGCTGCTGGTGGCATGGGGCCCATCACTGCTGAAGCTGAAGTTGTTCTGACAGTCGGCAGCTTTGGGAAGACCTGTAAAGTAGGTCTGATGATTTGGGGATGAAATAGATTGTAGTGTGGGGAGCTAAGGTTGTTCCATAAGCAGTCATATTATAAAGTAAGATAAAATAAATGTGAATGTCCAGCAACCAAGAATATGCATATAAATCTTGATATAATCATTTCAGATGTGAATGTCGGACACGTCTCTCAGACTGGCCAAAAAAGAATATGAACAGGACAAAATATAAAATAAATAAAATAAATATTAGACATGTTCATTTTACTTAAATAAAGACTAACTACATTTAACTGAGTGTTCCTAGGTGATACAAACACGTACACATGGGACAAGAAAGTGAAGGCCAATGAATTTAGAAAGCAGGAAAATGAAGGTCTGGAAACCATTAGGTGAAAATCATATAGCCTCATATCACCTTACTGTAAATTCAGTGTGCTTCTTTGTAGGGCCCAAAAAAAATGGCACTGGAGAGCCGCCATTGCTACATCTCTTAATGTGGTTTCTTTTTTTTGCAAAAGAATATGCAGCCATAAAGGTGGAGAGCACTTTGGTTCATGGCCATAGTACAGCTGGAAAGAAATTGATTATTTTCCACTACATCCAGTTCTAATTGTCTTACCTTTCCAGAACCGTGCTTAACTACTGGGACACAGGGTTATTGAAAACATAAAGGCACAGTAGAAGTAGCATCCAGATAATACTGTGGTGATCTATAAATAGCAGCTGATTATTTGGACAGAGGTGTACTTGATACACAATTGGTTTGCACTTGTAGTGTATCTAGGTACTTCGTAACTGGTGCGTGTAAATAATTTACCCTTTGAAAACCACAAAATCACACCAGTCTTCTATTTCCCATCTTTCTCTTTAATTGAGAATTTCCACTGCCAAGTTATATTGGTCTATATTATTTATATTGTGAAATAGGTAAGTATCTTTAGCCACATGCAAAGTGTCACATCTCTTTCAAGTGTTCCAGAACCTCGTTGACTAAAAGTACTATGGAATTGCAAATCTAAACAAGTTCTTGATCTGATACATTTTACTAGTTCTGGCTTTGCCATTTTGTGCAACTGATATAATTTTAAACTCTCCAGAGAGTCTCACTTTTATACAAGCCAGACAGGGGAGCTTGATTCTGCCTTTCCTTCTCAGTTATCACTGCATCTATTATGCAGCATGAATGTCAACAGCATTCTCACCAGTCTTCATGAATTTCCCTATGCAGGCCTTGTGAGTTCATCTTGTACCATCTATCATTATCCTACCTGTCCTCACTGCAACTCTGCAATCATGACCATATGAATGAAAATAAAACACCACATTCTTTATGCAGTCCTTATTCTGATAAGGAGCTTGGCTTTGAATAGATAGGCTAAACATCCTGAAGGTCAGTAAGATATCCTACTCTTTTTTTCTTCTTTTTTAGGAAATAGGGTAGCATGTGTTACTGTGTTTAAAGGCAAACCCTATTATTAGAGAAACTGCCACTATTGCCATCACCATTATTGTCACCATCTCACATTTGTATCTCAGAGGATTTCTAAGTGCATTGCAAAGCTATTTCCACATACACAGATGGTTACATTAATTACACAAATGCCTCCACCTCTAGGGTGAAATCCTGTTTAATTAATATCTGTGCAGCAAGATTGGAATATTCATTTATCTTTCTTAATTGTGTAGCTAGTTACCCACATCAGGTTGGTGCTACTTATATCATTTTAGCTGCTGCCCAATTTAGCACTAAGCTTTTAAAGATTCTCATATGCCCTCCCATTTCTCTCAGAAAGAGAGAAATGCAAACTCCTCAATGTAACTCTTCATGAAATATGTAGTGGTTTCCCTCCTCCCCACTTGGAGTGCTCACAGTTGAAATTCTGTTTCTTAAACAGCATTTGACAATATTCTGGCCCAGAGCAAAATACATGAGCAAATCAGCTACCTAATTTCAGGGTGCCTTGAGGTGTGCCATTTTCTCTTTAATGGCTGTAATATACTCAAAACCTATATGAACAGTGGATTACTTTGAATTGATACCCCTTCCAGCCCATTCGTGCAACCTTGCCTCAAAGGGAAAGGCTGATGGAACCAAGAAAGCAATAATGAAGATGCATCTTGACTTAAATAATGTAGCAAGAAAGGAAAAGAAAGAAGAGTTGACAGACTATACACAGAGTTGTGGTGCAGCACACAAGAGAAGCAAAGGGATAGGGCCAGTCAGCAAAGCCATTTTGCCTGGTATTCCCCAAGGAAGAGGCATACAGCAGGGCAACCCAAGACCCTGGTGCATTATCCCCTGATCTCGTATCACTTTAGTAATTTGCAGCATGTAATTAATGATGTTTTGGTGCCAGCTGCCAGATAGGAAAGATCATTGGGGGAGGGGGGGAACCAAAAAATCCCAGCCTCTTGCAAAGTGTAATTCATGGAAGTCTAAAAGCAAAGTTCTGTGTCAACCATGAAACTGGAATGAAGATTGGGGGGGGGGGGGTGCCAAATGGAAAGCATATAGTGGTTTTGTTCCTTTATGCCAGTCCCATGTTACCAGGGTTGAATAGAAAACTGTCTGTACCTAATCCTGTCCAGGTCCTACCCACACCTGACAAAACCACAGTGGTGCCAGTCTTTTTTCTTTCTGTGTTAACTTGTCATGCCAATATTTTTTTAACTTGTCATGTTGATAATCACTCACTGAATTAAACTGAATTGCTCTCACCCAGAGGGTTCTACTGAGCAAACATCAACCTGATTTGGAAAGATGTGCCCCAGCATATTTATGTAAGCGCTCATGTGTACATACATGTGCTCTCTTTCTCATACAGAGATACAAACACAATACATATGTGGTGATGGAAATCAGAATAATAATTACAGTTTATGGAAATAAACATTCAATACATTTACTTAAGTATAATTATTCCAACTCCTTTATATGTATTAACCTTGCTTAATTAGTGCAAAAGCAAGAGTTTTGACAGTTTATTTTACAATCAGTTGAACATAAATGCTACATTACAGGCATAGTATCTCAGAACTTCAGAGTGACCACCCCAGGGGTGTATTAAACCAAGGTTGGAGGAGTTGTGACAACACTGGAACATACGTATCTATATGGTTTGAATGCTTCATAGAACAAGACGTCTTCATAGAACAAGACACACAGGAATGATTGAAGCTTTAGATTTCATAATGTAGTGAACTGCATTACAACTATCAGAAAATTCAGTCAAATGGCCTGATACAGACAGGCCAAAATAAAGCTGCTTCGAGTCACTTTGGAGGTGTGCTGTTTAAATGATACATGCGTCCTAAGAGCACAGAAGCTGCACCAAAGCCATACTCCAGTCCAGTATAAAGGAGTTGGAATGCATCATTGAAACACCATACTTCCAAAGTGACCTGAAGCAGCTTTATTTTGGCTGTCTGTATGTAAGTCAAAAGTAAGGACTGGCATTAAAAAGATATGCAGGATAGTCCAGTGCTAGTTCATGTCACTGGACATTTCTTTATCATATCTTTTTAATGCCAGTTCTTACTTTTGGTTTACATTTGATTAAACTTTTTGATAGTTGTAATGCAGTTCACTACATTATGAAATCTAAAGCTTCAATCATTCCTCTATGTTAAACATTATCTAAGAGTGTTTATTTCTCAGCCTTTGACTTGTACAATACTTTTTTTTCAGGATTACCAAACTAATACCAAACCAATGTATTAGAAATGTAGATAGATGGATTTACCTGTAGTTGTCTTTCTCTTGAGTAAGAGGTTTCTGAATATATATATTTATGATCAAAAACTCCATTGCCTCCAAACTTGAAACCTTGCCAACAGGACACTCTGATTGCATTATCTCCTCACGCCTCCCACATGTTGTTCTCTTCAGTATATATGCCCCAACTATTCAAGCCGACCCTGCGGAGAAAGACAAATTCTACTCAGACCTACGCCACCTTATACAGAAAGTCCCGGCAGAAGACAAAATCATTATCCTTGGTGACTTCAATGCCAGAGTAGGAAAGAACTTCAAAGCCTTGAAAGGTGGTTTAGGCAAGCATGGTGTTGGAAACTGTAATGATAATGGATGCCTCCTGCTAGAGTTTTGTGCAGAACAGCAGCTGACTATTACAAACACCATCTTTCAGTATAAAGATAGCCTGAAGAAAACCTGGATGCATCCCTCATCCAAACACTGGCACCTCATTGACCTCATCCTAGTATGCCAGAGAAATCTTCGCGATGTCCGTCATACCCGAGTGATGCTCAGTGCAGAATGTCAAACAGATCATCACCTCGTAAGATGCAAACTAAATCTTCATTTTCAGTTCAAACCTAAGAGGGGTGGCATCCTAAAGAGGAGACTCCAAGTCAACAATCTTCAACAAGCTGCCATAAGTGACAACTTCCAGGCAAATTTGCAAACAAAACTTGAAGACCATTCTGTAGACTCTTCTCCTACAGTGCTTTGGCAACATATAAAAAACAGCATCCTGCAGTCTGCGGAAGAATCCTTAGGATTCTCCCTCAAGAAAAACCAAGACTGGTTTGATGAAAACAACCAAGAGATCCAGGAGATGTTGGCAAAGAAGAGGACTGCTCACCAGGCACACCTCGCCCAGCCATCTTGCCATGTAAGAAAAGCAGCCTTTCGCCTTGCATGTAGTCAACTCCAACAAAAACTCAGAGCATTCAGAACAAGTGGTGGATCAATTTAGCAGAAAATACACAACGTTGTGCAGATCTGGGTGATTCCAGAGGATTTTACGAAGCTCTTAAAGCAGTGTTTAGACCTACATATCAGATCCAAAGCTCCCTATATAGTACAGAAGGCCAAACACTAATCACAGATAAAGCTTCCATTCTGAACTGATGGTCTGAACATTACCAAAGCCTCTTTAGTGCCAACTTAGTAGTCCGAGACTCAGCTATTCAACATATGACACAACAACCAAAGAAGAAGGAATTGGACATAGCTCCCACTTTGGAAGAAACCGTTAAGGCCATACAGCAGATGAAAAATGGCAAGGCTGCCGGGACTGATGGAATTCCACCTGAAGCTTGGAAACATGGAGGTCATCTTCTCCATGCTAAACTCCACGAGCTCCTTGTGAGTTGCTGGGAAAAAGGTGAACTGCCATCAGATCTCCAAGATGCAGTCATCATCACCCTGTACAACAAAAAAGGAGCAAAATCGGATTGCTCAAACTATCAAGGTATAACACTGCTTTCCATTGCTGGAAAAATCCTTGCAAGGATACTGCTGAACAGATTAGTCCCTGCTATTGCAGAAGAACTTCTTCCTGAAAGCCAATGCGGCTTTAGAGCTAACAGGAGCACTACAGACATGGTATTTGCCCTTAGACAACTGCAAGAGAAATGTAGAGAGCAGAACAAAGGACTCTATGTAACATTTGTCGACCTCACCAAAGCCTTCAACAATGTGAGTAGAAAAGGTCTGTGGCAGATCCTGGAACGACTAGGATGCCCCCCCCCCAATTCCTCAAAATGATCATCCTGCTACATGAAGGCCAGCAAGGTCAAGTCAGATATGGCGACGCTCTCTCGGAGCCCTTTCTAATAACTAATGGTGTGAAACAAGGTTGTGTTCTCGCTCCAACTCTATTTACATTCTTCTTCAGCATGATGCTCCAAATGGCTACGGCAGATCTCAAAGAAGAAGACGGCATTTATATACGCTACCGTACTGATGGTAGCCTGTTTAACTTAAGCCACCTGAGGGCCCGCACTAAGACTCTAAACTATCTAGTCTGTGAGCTGCTTTTTGCTGACGATGCTGTCCTCGTTGCTCATACGGAAGCAGCTCTGCAGCACCTAACATCTTGTTTTGCAACAGCTGCAGAGCTCTTTGGACTGGAAGTCAGCCTGAAGAAAATGGAAGTTCTCTACCAGCCGGCACCTCAGGAAGAACACTACCATCCCCACATCACTGTAGGCACATCTGTGCTTAAGTCTGTCCAGCAGTTCACTTACCTGGGAAGCATCATCTCCTCGGACGCCAAGATTGATAAAGAGATCGATCAAAGACTGGCGAAGGCATATAGTGCATTCGGAAGGCTTCACAAAAGAGTCTGGAGTAACAAACACTTGAGGCAAAGCACAAAAATCAGTGTGTATAGAGCCATTGTACTGTCTATTCTTCTCTATGGGTCTGAAACATGGGTCACTTATCGCCAACACCTACGACTCCTTGCACACTTTCACCAGCGCTGTTTACGCACAATTCTAAACATACACTGGACTGACTATGTGACGAATGTTGCTGTCCTTGAGCAAGCAGGGATCACCAGCATTGAGGCCATGCTACTGAGGACGCAGCTGCGCTGGGCAGGACACGTTTCTAGGATGAAGGACCATCACCTCCCCAAAATTGTATTCTATGGTGAACTCACCACGGGTCAGTGTAAGAGGGGTGCCCCAAAGAAGAGATACAAGGACTCCCTGAAACAACATCTCAGGCTTGGCCAAATTGATCACCAACAATGGTCCACCCTGGCCTCACATCGGGAGGCATGGAGACGCACTATCCACGATGCTGCAGCCTTTTTCGAAAGCTCACAGCGAACGAGTCTCGAAGAGAAACAACAACGCAGAAAGAACCACAACCCAGCAACATCACCCAAGGAGACTTCCGCTGTGCTTTCTGCAACCAGACCTGTTTGACCCAGATTGGCCTTTTTAATCACCAACACACTTGTACAAAGCTCAGGATGAGTCCTTCCTGAATCTTCGTTCGCGAAGCAAAGCCAGAGAGAGAGAGAGAGAGAGAGAGAGAGAGAGAGAGAAGAAATTCGCCAACAGATTGTACGTCTCATAACGTGTATTGGGAGAAACTAAACAAAAATGATTCATTTTAATCTATGGTGTAAGTTGGGAGAAAAGGGGACATTAGATAAATAAATGAACAAAATGCACATTTGCTTTTCCTTTCTAATTCAAAATCAGCCTGTGCCATTCTCAGAACAGTCTCTCCTGTGATATATTATTTTGTATACCCATGTAACAATCCCTTGGGACATTTTCTAAATATAATCCATAGTTAATACAAGGAAGTATTTCTTCATACAGGATGAAGAAGTTTGTATGGTCACCAGTTTAGATACTTTAGGAGTCTCTAAAGTATTTAAATTGGAGATTAGACAAATGCAGGTATAATAAGGCTCTCAAGAGCTACTAAAATGCCTCTCTATACTACTTCCTAAAAAATGTAAGATGCTATTATGCTCATGTCCTTCTTGGGGGCTTCCCACAAGCATTAGTTGATTACTATATACTATAAACAGAACACATGACTAGATAAAATTTTGGTGGGATCCAGCTAGAGCCTTCTAATGTTCTTACATATTTTCATAACCCTAACCTTCCTCAACATTTCTGTTTATAATGACAGAATGCAATCAATCTGTCTGAGCCTGAATACAGAACTACAACTGTAATTCTGTGTTAAATAGCCATTAGTGATAACATCATATTGGTTGGTTCCAAGTTGATGTATGTCTATGTCTATGTGTTTACTGTGTGTTTACTATACGTTGCTAGGCTAGATTTGTGACTCACTTGCTGATTCAAATGTCTTACGAATTCCTTCTAGGGAAGTGTGACTCTTTTAAGATGAAATTTACTCAGGTACTGATATTTCCCATTGCTAAATTTGTTCAATGTAAGTTTTGTACCAGATCACAATTTTACTTTGGAGTCACACCCAAATTAATATGTTTATTGTCATCATATTTTCCAAAATATACACATTTGTATACACATTTTGTATTCATTCACTTGGGCTGTAGTGTTTAATCAATTAATTGGTTAGATGAGGTGATTAAAAATATACTTTATCTAAGAAAATTGCCTCAGCAGATTTCTCTGTGTGTGTTCAAAATGAAATATATTAAATGGAGATGTATGTTAATCAGGAGTAACTCAAGGCTCCACACAATTACTATTGGACTTAGTACAGCGTACTTCTGAGCAAACAATATAGATCTGTAATTTTCCTACTATGGTTTGACAAAACTATAGTCCTGGTTTAAAAGGTTTTATGAATGGGGCTTCTCATATAGTTGTAGTTTACTATTTAGGTTATGGTGTGTCTACACTGTAGAAATAATGCAGTTTCACACCATGAATGGAGCTAAGTGCCATAGCTGCATTCCATGGAATCCTGGGATTTGTAGTTTTACAAGATACTGATATCTCACAAAACTGCAAATCCCAGGATTTTGTAAGATGGAGCAATGGCAATTAAAGTGGTCTCAAACTGCATTATTTCTACAGTGTAGATGCACCCGAAATCTTTTTAAATATGATATGTGATTATTCTATTCTGTTCTATAATTTTTTAAAATATTCTAATTAATATTGCTTTTCTTATTGCAACAAATGAATGTAAATATCACAGGCAAAATGTGATCATGTGCATCTCAGCCATCCTTCTTTTCTCAATTCTCAAATGCTACAACACTGAAGTAGTTTTTCCATATAATGGGATAGACCAAAACACCCATTAATCCCTAGTGGTTGTGCACTTGTTACCAGAAAGAACATCATTTCTGGTAAACTTCCAGTATTCGAAAAAGTCTCTGAATGATCCCTCACACTAATGTCAGTGCTTTTCATTCTCCATATGTTTGCCACTACAAGAGCTACAGTTCATTCTCTTTGTTTTCCCCTAAGAAAAGTAATGCAATCTACTTATCTACATCTAAGGAGTTTAGAAGTCCATGCATCTGAATTCAAACTACCTCATTTCTGTGTCTAGATCATTGGTGGTTATCCCAGTGTCTTACTCTCTGCAAGATTAAAACAACTCCCAACAAAGTGGAATCAATGGGATGATTCTGCATCATACCTAAATATCAAGGCAGTCATAATAGGCCTCATTTGGTGGCTAAGGAAAGATAGTTTTCAGAAGAGGGAGAAGAGGAAGGAGTTGATGATAGAGGAGAAAATGAAAGTAGTAGTGGTAACAGTGGCAGTGATGGTACCAGTAGTGTTGGAAGCAACAGCAGCAGCTTTTTTTGCTTTCTGAAGATGTTATGTAGCAAAATAGTTTAAATATTGTGAGTATACAAATATCAAATAATGTGTACGGTATGATAACAAACACTTCCTTGCCCAAGGTGACAATGCAGTAGATAACATCAAAAACATTACAACAGCATTTGTATGTATGTATGCAGGAAGATTTGAAGTGGGAGTCATTCCAAACTACTATAGATGATCGGCATTCTTCTCCACCAACCTCCATAATTCTACACACATCTGGAATTTGACAGAAGAATTTCCAGGTCAGAGGGCATGATGCGCAGGCAGGTTTGAGCTCTAGTAATTCTCACCTTTTAAAAATGAATAGCTGACCTTCATCCAAAAGAGTTTTGTTTTTCCTATCAGATATTTAAGGAAGAAAATCACCAGCCTGCCTTTATAGAACATTAGGAAATAGCTGCTGCTTGTAACTTTCTGCAGTAAAACATTCATCCTCTTGGTTCCTGCCCAGGTGTTTTCTTCTCCCCTTGCGTCAGTGAAGTTGCTTGACCTCCATGGCCTCTTGTAAAAGTTCTGAACAGAAATGCAGCATAATAAATTCCCATCTCATCATGGTTGCCTGTCAGCCTGAAGCCCCTGCAGTGAGGTGAAGGGGAGAAGAGGAGGCCTGTGTCCCCTTACCAGAGCATGCTGGATCTCTAATGCCCTATTAGCATACCACACACTAGTGTTCTGCTTTTAATTAGTTACGTGGTGTGATAATTAAGTAGCAATTCTCTACAATTTTCCTCTTGTTGCCGAACTGAGGGGTGGGAGTTGTTCAGGGAGGGATGGTGGAAGTTGTTTTAACATTCTAAGTAATTGTGACCCTGGAGAGAAGCAGCAAGCAAAATTCAAACTCTCTAAGGGAAAGGAGAGGAGTATTTTTGTTAGGCTCTTTCCCCCAGCATCTATTTCAGATTTACTCCCTCTCCTTGCAAATTCTCAAAGGGCAATGGAAATCTCCCTTGAAATGCAAGACGTACACATTCAAAAATCCTGGCAGGCCAAGGGTGAGGTCAGGCTTTGCCTAGATTGACAGCTGACTGGAAGAGTATAGAAAGCAAGAAAAAAACTGAAGGTGGGAGATATAATGAATAGACTTTCATGGTATTAGAAAACATTGCTTGGAAACACAAATATTATTAATAAATAAGAGAACTGCATCTTAGGAGGGAGGAGTTATGTGTGGAACCACACACCAGAAATATAGAACCAATTTTGTTTGTGGTTCAAGGATTTGACAAGGGAATTTGCCAAATTTCAATTGCCAGAAGTTTAGAATAGAAGGGCATCAACAGAGATAATCTGTTAGAACAGGGGTAGGCAACCCTTTTGAGCCGGGGGCCAGGTTGCTGTCCCTCAGACAACTGGGGGGCCGAAGCCAATAAATAAATAATTAAATAATTTTTAAAAATTAAATAAATAAATAAACCAGGACAAATGTAGGACAAAATTTTCAAATGGAGGTCACTTTTTAAATAAAAAATGGAGAACACGCGAAAAAATTTGCTGATTTTTAACAAAATGTTAAGATAAATGCATGTTTCTGAGGCTTCTGTAGACAATTGCCCCACCATGCCCCTCGTGCAAGACTCCAAAGGTCCCAGCGGCAATCGGCGGCAGGACCGGGCTGGGGCCGGTCCCAAGGCCTCGCCGGCCTGCGGGCCTCAGGTTGCCTACCCCGGTGTTAGAAGATAGGGATGACTATGGAATTAATTTCAGTTGTCTTTGATCACAATTTACCAAATTACAAAATATGGCATGTATAAGAAAATAACACTGACTTATTTATTTGGCCATCCTAATTGGAACAAATGTAGGGATAGTGAGGAAATGTGCTCTCAATGAAGATTCTTCAGGGTCTATCATATATTCCTGCTTTTACAAAATCAGCTTTTTTTTAAATGGAAAGGAAGTGTACACTTTGGGAAAAAATAAATATGAATAGACAAAAACACATGGAACTACAGTGCTTCATAATGAAGGTCAAGGCTCATATATTTGAATATTTCTCCACATTAAAATCAGAAATAGCTGCCTGGTGATATATAAAGGATGCAGTTTTGGCCAGTTTTCCGTAATCTAGTGGATGAAGGCTGTTTAACCAAGGGTTTTTTTTTTTAAAGGTGAATGAATTTAGTCGGGACGAAGCAGTGGTGATAATACAATAAGGTTTGCTATCAAACTACTGTGTTGTTTCTACAGTCTGTAGATCAGTGCATTTCATAAGCAGATGGTGCTTTCGTGAGCCTTGCACATCCTGGCACATGTTTGGATTTGAAGAGTTACAGTATCAGTATCATGGAAGAAGCAGATGCATGTTTGCTAGGATGTAAAAGCAAATGCAATTTCATAATGAACTCGGCAACTACCACTTCCCTTAAATCTGTTCAAAATTTTCTCCATTTAATAACTCCTCAATTACTTACCAGGAAATCAAGCCAAAAAGAGTCTTTATATGCTTTGGGCAAATTGTCTGTTTTGGTGATGCAGACACAGATGGCAGCCCTGGGAGAATCCTTTCATAAATCACCTTAATACTCAGGGAAAAATACATTTCTGTTAAGCATTAAATCTATGCTTCAAACCAATTTGGTCCATTGCAACATTTGATGTTTGGACATCAGATATCATGGAGTTGCTAACTGATAACTGTACAGTATCCATGTTAATAGAGATTAGTACAGCATGGCTGAATTTCATATTGCTGTGCTGCGGAATAATTGTTTTTCTGAACTTCAGTTTTGGTGATTTTTGTCATTTTCCTCATGGCTTTGCAAAGCTGTATCCATAGAAGATGTCAAAAACATTATGTTAAATATTTCTACCTGCCGACACTTGTTTTGGTTATAGGTGCCAGTTGTTACTTGTAAACACTCATTCAGCACAAATTAGCTTATATACTTGTAGCCGATGCAATTAGCTTTAACAATCTGGATCAAAAATAGAACCATTAATTATTTTCTTATTATTCACGCTCATTAGCATACGTGGTTCTTCTGGATCCCTCATTATGATTGGACATGTAAGATCTGTTATGTTTTAGAGAAGGCAAATGGCCCAAGATCAAATAGAGCTTTATGTCTTAACTAGGGACTTGAACCTGTGTTTCCTTGGTCCTTTTCCAGTTTCCCATTCAGGCCTTTTAGAAACAGAATGCCAGCAGTCAGGAGGGACATCACTTTCACAGACTGAGTCACTTCTAGGTCCAAAACTTTAACTGCCTTGGCTCAATGCTAGGGGATTCTGGAAATTGTAGTTTTGTCAGACATTAGTCTTCTCTGTCAAAGAGCTCTGGTGCCACAATAAATTGCAATTCCCAGGATTCCCTAACAATGAGTCAGTGCAGTTAAAGTGATCTCAAATGGGATTGTTTCTGCAGTGTGTTTTGGACCATAGAAACTGTAAATGTAAATCTTAATAAATTTCATTATCACAAGCAAGAACAAATAATTTTATCATTTTTCTCCTTGCTAAAAAAAAGGTAACAAAAACTGTGCCGTTTTTTGTACCAAAAATGTCAGGTTTCCTGTATAGAAACCAGCATTTCCAATGCCATAATGTTCTTTTTGTGCTCAAAGTGCTGTTTAATGTGCAGGAAACTTATTTTCTATGCAGACAGTGTTGTGTAATACACAAAAGTGCATTTTCACCACAAAGAATAGTTCTTGAACTAAGAACATTCTCACCTGTCTCAGATAATCCTTGTCAGATTTTCCTGGCACTCAAGAAATCTATGTCTTCAAAAAAGAAAGAACGAAAGGAAAGGAAAGCTGTATGTTAAAAAGAAAAGTGAAACCATCCCCCCACCCCACTCCAAATATGCTCTAATATTCATTTTTTCTATCTCTACTACAAACCAGCAGTTTACTTTTGTCTGATTAAATTATATGGGGTGAAACAGACTGCCCCGAAGGAGTGGCTTCTGGCCACACCTTTGGCCACCAGATTTGGACGGCAGCAACCTCACACCATGACCCCTATCTGGCATTTTCCCAGCACAAAAAACAAGCAGCAGACAACTGCTCCATTTTGCACTGGGAAAGTGCCACAGCAGTTTTTCCATGTTTCAGCAGCATGCAGAGTCTAATTGTCACGCCACCAAAATGCAGCAACACTGCTCACCATGTGGGAGGGCAGGCAGCATGATGTCAGTTTGGGGGTAGAGTTGGGGTGTGTGCCCCCAAGCTGCCGAAAAGCCGACTCTTTTTGCTGGTCTGTACTGGCAGATGTCACCTACTTTCCTCTCCCTATTGCTGATTTTATTGAGTGCAAACTACTTTTGCACACTGAACTCGGTTTTCAGCAAATGAATATGTAGAGATCTTGTAGTACCTTTGAGATTAACTGAAGGAAAGAAGATGGCAAGCATGAGCTTTCATAGACTTAAGTCTACATCCTCAGAAGCATTTGGTAAAATGCAAAGCCAGGGACAGACTTATATATGCCATTTGTGTGTGGAAACATCAATTCAAATGACATAAGCTTGGGACAAAGGGAGGAGGGGAGAAGGAGAGAGTGATTGGGACTTTTTAAAAGCAGCTGAAAAAGTGGGATGGCAGAGGATTAATTGGGATTGCCCCAGCCTTATCAGGACAGTTGGACGATACGTGAATTCCCTCTTGATTTAACTGCCACTCTTTCTGCAGCTGCTCTGAGTTGAAAAAGAGCTCTTCTGGAATGGACCCTATCATTTCAGAGAAGGGGTAGAGTGATGGCAAGATTAAGAGTGGGTTTTCTTATCCTGTAGAGTCAGATACACTGGCTACCCCTGACAAAAACAGATGTCAGAGTATTACACCAGTGCTGGCAACAAATAGCTCTGGTGGCTGGCTTTCAACCTTTTGGAAAATATAGTATGAGCAACCAATTAATTAATCATTTTATCGTATCAATATTATCTTCTCATTTCAATCAGAAACAGGCATTCCAAGATAAGTACAGTCAAGTTATGTATGCATATTCTATCCACAGTGTAATTTTTCCCTGTACCACCAGTAATGTTGTAAAAAAAAAAAAACAACTTTAATTACAAAAATACCTTGTCAGCTCCCTTGCCATAGAATCTACTTACTATGCAAACAGGGTCAGTAAGTGTTATGCATGATCCATGAAATGTTGAACTCTGTGTTGGCATACATGGCCAACTACAAAAGGTGTAGGAATAAAAGGTTATGTGGGCTTTCAGTGGATTGGCACTGGGGATTATGTTCCGTCAGCTAAGAAAGAGCAATAGAACTGAAATTAAAAACTTCACAAGTTTGAAATGCAATGACATTTGAATGCTGATGTCATATTTTTTACACGTGGATTCATTTTTTTAGTTTTTAAAATGGTCAAAATCCAGATGGGGTGGGGGAAAATTGGACTCTGAATGCCAAGAGTTTCAAGGGATAATAATCGTTCTCTGACTGCATGTGAAAGCATCATAAAGGTAACTGGCAGCATGTGCTTATCAGTCTTCTGGTGATTTAGTAATTCAAAGATGCACAAAATGGCACTGCCCAGAAAAGAGTTGTAACTCTATCTATACAAACATGCAGTGCAAGAATTCTGTTCTTCCAAGAAGATGCATTGAGGCATAATGCTGTGTGTTTGTGTGTGTGCGTCCATGTGAACACACTTATTTAAGTACAGAAGACACACACCATGGTCCAGATAATTTATCAGATTCCTGGGTTGGTCCTAGCATTAGGTAACATAAGGCAGCAGATTTTTGGGGCTCATTAAAGGGCAGCAAAATGCTAGTTATTTAATTTATTAGTATTATATTTGTTGTAGGGTTGGGGTGGGCTTTGCGTGACAAAATAACTCAACTAGATTTAGGTACTATGCACCTTGAAGCAGGGAATCATTTGCTGATCCACCGAAGGCAGCAACATTTCTTTGGTCAATTCTGAATAAAATCCTAAACACAGAGTAACTTTCTATCAAGTTTACAGAAGTACTGTAAGGTTAAAAGAAACACAAACAAGGAAGAGCTAGGGCTTAAACCTGTAGGACTCAAATGATTGGTTGGCTACATTTAAACTATAAACAATACATTTGCATAAGCTACTTTGTTTGGATTATGACATCCAAGATTTCTCAGCCAAACAAGGTCACTTGTTTCGCTGGCAGTGGGATTCAGGAAATTGTAGTCCAGAAAAGTAATGTCTCTAAGCTCTTCCAATATGGATGCAACTTTACCTTCAACAGCAGTTTCAGTGAGTAGAGCCAAGTCATTGTATAACAAAACAATAAGGCTTGTGGGAATCATAAAAGTTCATCAGAAGATTCCAGTTGCAATGTTGTCTGCTGGAGACTCAATGCAGCCTCTTGTTAGGGGAAAAGGATAGTATACTATGCAGACTTTGGAGAACTAGACATGTAATACTGTTTTTCCTTCTGGGCACCTTCACAGTAGACTGATGTAGATGAATTGGAGTGAATTCAGAGAACAGCAACAAGGATGATTAAAGGGCTCAAGGGATTGACTTATTAGGGAAGAAGATTAAAGGAACTAAATATGTCTAGGTTGGCTAAATGGTAACTTAAGACAGGACATGAATTATAACCACCTAGATGTGTTTGAAGGATGTAATCAGCAAGGAAAGAGACATTTTTCAGTTCAAAGGAGGAAGATGTTGGCATTTTAGGAAGCATTGGGATACATCTGGCTTGAGCATTAGACATAAGAGTCGGTGCAAAAGCTCCATGAGAAAATGATGCCATTTTGTTCACTTCATTTTGATACCAATATTTATGCATAATCTTCTACTTAGAGTTAAAGTAATGCTACCTTTGCATACTTAATAAATGATAACAATGATCATCGGAAAAACCTGCATGAGAAAATGAGGCCATTTTGTTTCCTTGGTTTTGATACTAACATTTATACATAACTATACAAGCTGCAGGGATTCCTGACTTTGCACATCTTGTAAAGTTTCATTCATAATGGTGAATTTAGATCATGAGTGTTAAAAAGATGCATCTAAAAATGATGGCCACTGGGCAAAAAAGTACAGTAAGAAATTCAGCATGCTCAAAATAATGAGATTTATATGAGTTTTCTTTTTAAAAAATTCAAAACCAAAGGAGATTAAAAAAAAAACCTCCACACAGCCCAGTGTGGGCTGTACATGCTTAGTGACCACAGAATGTTGAGTACTTGTTATGAAATAACACCAGGAGTCCATTCACACTACACAATTATAGTGCTATGATTCTACTTTTAACTGCCATGACCCAATCCAATGGAATACTTGGATTTAATAATAATAATAATAATAATACATTTTATTTATAGACCGCTATTCTGCAGTGATCATAGTGGTGTACAGTAAAAATTGCAACATAATACAATACAAATACTAGGTGACAGTTAAAGGAGGGAGAAGTCTCATCCTTCAGGCTGTCCCTGATGGAGCTGGGTCTGCCTGATTGCTCCCTCTGAGGCCAAGATGACAGTTAAAGGAGGGAGGAGCCTCTTCCTTCAGGCTGTCCCTGATTTAGAGGTTGGGGAGTGAAAGTTCTTCGCATTTTGTTATATGCCCAACTTGCAGGGCTACTCCCTCTTCCATTTTCCATTAGGACCTCTATGAACCAATGAAAGAAACATCTTTTGTGGAAAAATGTGTGTGTGTGTGTGTGTATAAACTAATAGTGGCATATGTTATTAATGTGGAGATGCAAACAGTGGTAGTTGGTGCTTACATTGTTACAGTGGGTTGTTCAATCTACTCTGGATTTTATTCAGGAATTTAAAGGTGCCATGTAAGCCAATGAATGCTACCCTCAAAATAGGCCAAGCACCTTGGATAGCTCCATTAGAATTCAAACTAAAATCTTGGCAGGGGGTTGGACTGGATGGCCCTTGTGGTCTCTTCCAACTCTACGATTCTATGATTCTATTCTATTCTATGATTCTTAGAGCAGCATCACTGATATGAAAGCTACCAGTGCTCCTGGACACAAAAGATGACTTTATATGTGTTCCCCTTGTGTTAGAATGCAAAGTCTTTGGTGTGTGGTGCTGGAAATTATGAATGAAATGTTAAATTTTTTTATACCTTGAAAAAAAAATGGTCAGAATCTTCTATGGCCTTTCAGTCAGTGTAAATTTGCACTTAACTAAGTTGCAGAGGTGCTAAGAAACCTGGTTACTGAATTGCGAAGATGCATAATGGGACACTGGTAAGAGTGCCAGATGATAGGTAGCATTTTGGACCCAGTGTGAGTCAGTGATCATAGTACATCTGTCCTGATTGACTTTAGACTCATTGCACATTGGCCCCTTTGCCTTGTATGTGCTTGTCAAAATAACCACAGAACAACAACATGGGAGAAAGGCCACAACTTTATTAAACCATTGGTAGGGTTGGCACAAAGCATAAGGCCAGGATCTGTGCAATCAAACAACCCGTTGTTGTTTGATTATCCAAAGCCGGGTCCCTACCCGGTGCTTGGGATGACCTAAGGGCTAAGGAACACCGCTTGAGCGCAAACCATGCCTTGCGTTCCCCAATTCACAAAGCCCCTAGTCACCGGGAGGCGCACCTGCGTTCTGGCCCCTGCAATGGCCAAACGCCTTCGCTCATCGCCCCCGGGTACCTTGTGACTCCCAAACCAGAACTCCATAGCCCTGGTACCACCAACGTTCAGATCCCGGCCTATGCTGCCAAACAGTTGTGACAAAAAACCACCTGAAACAGAGGTGGGCGGGCGGGAGAAGCTCAAGGCTATCTCCCCTCCAAGCTTGGCTCCGAACCACTCGAAGCCAAGCGCCGACTGAGGCGGAGAGGCCTCCGAGCAGCAATATATACTGCTCGGCCCCTCCCCTCTACGTCAATTTGCGGGGCCCCGCCCCCAAGGCCGAGCCCACCAATGGGCATCCTTGGAGGACCGGAAGCCCCGCACCTGCGAGCCCGGCTCACAGAGTGTCCCCGGACCGGAAGGGCCGCCCCTTCCGGCCCCGCCAGCCAATCGGGAGCCGGGCAAGCCCCAGAGCATTCTGGGGCTTGTAGTTTTGCCGCTCTACAGCGGCAAAGCAGTCTGCCCCGCGAAAGGGGCGACTGCATTTTGCTGGCTCTGCTTCATAGTTATGTAACAACAGCCATGTACCACATAGGAGCATTGTGTATCTTTGTAACTACATTTCCTGCAAGTACAAGTCCACCCACTAGCATTCTGCTTCTCAACAAAATTCTTAAAAGTATTTTTATTTTTTAGGCTGCTCTTATATGACTGCATGAGCCTTTATTATCCCTGTCAGATTTTATTAAACACTACAAAGAAAAAACTGTGACTCTGTGAAAACGCAATATATTAACTGGGGTTTTAGTCCAAGACACAATACAGAAATAATCCAGTTTAACTGCCTGGGCTCAGGAATTCTAGGAATTGTAGTTTATTGTGGCACCAGAGCTCTCTGACAGAGAAGACTAAACATCTCACAAAACTACAGTTCCCAGAATTCCCTAACATTGAGCTAGTGCAGTTAAAGTGGTCTCAAACTAGATTATTTCCACAGTGTGTTTTGGACCTTTATCTTTAAGTTTCGCACCCACGGGGTTCATATTCTCAGTATCAAAGTGTATGAGATGTATGGGCTTCATCTACATGTCCTATATCACTGGTATATGTCCTGATAATTAACCAGATTAGTAAACCCAGTTCCAGAAACAGATTTTTAAAATGAAATAACCTTTCTGCTTATTCCATTGGTCAGTTATATCAAATCAGTGTGGAAATACAAAGTTCTTCTCACCGCACTTCCTGCTGTTATAGAAATTCCTATCCTGTAAGATCATCATACATATTTACGTTACTAAGCCACCCACAGAAGGCTCACTAGGGTTTGGGGACTGTTTCTTTCCATTGGCCTAGAGGGGAACCTTTTCACTTAGTGTGTAGTACAAATTAGACATTGGGAGGATGTGACATTTATCTAGACTTGTATATTTGGTCACAATGGCAGATAATGCTGCAGGGAGAGTGAGTGAGGTCAAGCTCAGTTGATAAGCATTCAGGGCCATCTGTTTGGTGAAGTTATATTACTCAAACTACCATTCATTGCTGACTGGCCCTAGGGAACTTTGGCTGCTATTGAAGGCTTCAGCCCTCTAGGTAGCAGTAGAGACTGCAGAGTTAAATACCTTCAACTCTGCTTCAGGTAAGCAGAAAAGGATTCATGGCATCAGTTAGCTGACATCCAACATTTCCCACCAGGGTGGATTCACTTGAAGAAGATGCTCACCAGAGCTTCTCCTATATTTCTCCTAAAGGTTAAGGCTGTTCCCAATGAATAGTTAAGCTAGGAAGATTGTGATGTGGATCCTTATAATTCTTTTAATATAGTTGTGATGCTTAAAACCAGATGAAACATAGTGCTGCCATACTGACCATAAGACAAATGCAAAATCCACATTGTTATAATTCTTTTGTTAAGCACAAAACATGTGCAAGCTTTTGGGGTCTCTGGTATTTTCATTAGGCAAAAATGGTACAAAAATTATGGGAGAAGAAAATGATGTCAAGGATGCAACCTAACTGCTGTCTCACAAGTTCATTCTTTGTGTGGATCACATACATCTTTGTGGAAGATTGGTTCCATGCAGCACTGAACATATGACATATACTAACAGGGGTCTCCCACATCACAGGAAAAGTTAACATATCTATGTTGCTTGTCCCTAATAGAATGCTTCCTTATATGGGAACTGCCCATGAAATCAGGATAACACATATGGCAAGCCATGTCAAATGTTACAGGTGAGTGGGAAGAATTTCAGTGTACAATTCTTTGGCCTAAAATTTCTAGATTTATACATCAGTATATACAATATGTCTCTTTTCTAGTATGCATATTCTCAGAAGCATCTGAAAATTAAACCAAATAGAAAATGATAGATTACAAATAAACTGAAAAGGTGTATAACAATGACAAGGAAATCTTAACCAAGTAATAAATTTAAAATATACAGAGAAAATACACATGGATAAATTAAGCTAAAAATGTCAAATTAAAATTTACAGTTATTGACAGGCTAGCCTAGGTTTGCTGGTTAGTTGATCCTTTGTTGTTGTTCTTTTCTTTATTTCCCCCGAAATACTTTATTTGTTTTATAGCTTATCATTTGTTACTGTTTTGTTGATTATTGTGTTTGATTGTTTTGAATAATTTAGTTGCAAGCTACTTTGGGCCACTCCTCTGTGTGCTGTACAAGTGAGATATGGACATCTAAAATGAAAATAAAATGTCCATTAGCTGATAATTTTTCTATCTAGGCTGAATTACTATCATACAGTACTGGCCAGGTTTATAGAGTTATCCAGTGTACCAATGAAGTTTGTGACACTTTGGAGTTATCCAATGCATATTGTCCAATGCCTATTTCAAAAGGCATTGACTTTAGCAAGGTTACTTTTATATGATATATACCTGTCATTGATTATAGAACCCTAGTCAATCCAAAATGTCTGAAATTGACGTAAAGTAATATGTAGATCTTCTGTATAGCTAAAAAATTGCATGTAATATTGGAATTCTATATATAATCTTGCCTGGCAATAAAGCCAGTTGCATGTTTTTGAGGAAACATGCACAGAATTGTTCTATAAATGGGGGGAAATTGCTTTGTTGCACTTGCAGTATTTTGTGAAATAACAAAATTCAGTTTTATACATCTACTGAAATGCTCATGATACATGCTGTTTCCATTCTCTCTCCTGCTCCCCATGTAAGTGTATGCATGTGTGTGAGATACTAGAGAGAGTTTTGGAAATTACTAAGAAGTGTTGGGGATGGGGAGCAGATTTTGCTAAATGTTTTCTAATGTGCCAAGGAACCTTTATCAAACATTTAATCCCAAACCTGGCTTTGAAGCACGGAGGCATACAATTCCGTAATTAATTTTTTTTACTTCTTTTGCTAATCGCTGATAAAAAGCTTAATTCTATTAACAACTTGACTTGACAAATTGCACTGCTCAACAGAAGCGTTTAGAAATTAATTACGCATTTTATTGCATTAGATCGGATAAACAGGGGAGTGCCGAGTGAGCAGACTGAACTAGCAAATGTCCCAATGCAAACATTTTTGGATGGTGACCATTTTTTAAACACATATTCCATGTTTGCAGTTTGCATGGCAGGAGTGTTGCTGACACAGTTGAGGGAGTTTGTTTATTGGTTGGTTTGTTTTGATCTTTTTACTGATTGGAACCATATTGTATAGGGAGAGTTCTATTTTGTAAATGAGGATTGTAAAGCTCAGTGAAACCTCAGCTAAACACAAATTAGTATGTGAAGAAGCCCTTATGAGGCATAACCAACCCCTCCCCCCTGTGAGTGTGTGTGTGTGTGTGTGTGTGTGTGTGTGATGTGTAGAGGGGGAAATAGTGTGTTTACAACATACATCTCTTTTTCCAGTTGGGGACCTATTCCTGGAAATATGCTTTAACAGATCATTTTATGAACTGAAAGCATGTAAATAAACTGTATGTTTTCTTAGCAAAATACACAACAGTGGCTTGTAATCTGTTTTTGGTATTACTAATGCTGTATTGTTTAAACTAGAATGTTTCTGAGTATGATGTGTAAAGTTATTATTCTCCCCTTTTTAAAATTACCCACATTCCTTATACATTATCTAAAATATATTAACATTTATAGTTAACATGCTAGCAAGGCAGCCATATAGAAATCTGTGTGCTTTTCTTTAAATTATATCTTAGTTTGCATTGCAATCTGATCCTGTTTGTGTAGAAAGTGCTTCCTTCCATTTTCACTGTAAAATATTGTTTAATAAAATATTGCTTGAAACAATATTGGGATAGGAGCCAAGCCTTAATAATTTGTATTACAGGTTCTGCTGTGCATGAATTGGGGCTGGCTAATATGGTCTTGTTCTAAGCACAGATGGAGAATTCATACAGTTGGTGGTGTATGTGTATTTTTATTGTGAAAGAGGTTCGCAAGTATAAAATGTTATGAACAACAAGCTGCTACCTTTCCATGTGAATAGGAGTGGAAAAAATCCCTTGTATACAGGGTTTTCTTTTTTTAAACCAAGTACTTTCCCTCTCAGAAGAGAACAAAAATGGCAAAATTTGATAAATTGTTCAAAAAGTAACTGGAATCCCCCCTATTGTCACCTGACAAATACAGTAAGGAGGGCTGTTGTGAAAAACAGGAAAATATAAGGAGCCTTATCTGAAAAAAATAAATTGCAATCCTTATTTAGAGCTAAAAGGTTAACTGTACTGGTTATTCCTTGAGAAGATTGTCTAGTTATGTCTGACTTTAGGGGGCAGTGCTCATCTCCATTACTAAGCCAAGGAGCCAATGTTATCAAAGACAACTCTGTGATCATGTGGCCAGCATGACAGAACAGAATGGTGTTCCTTTCCCACTGAAGTGGTACCTATTTATCTATTTGCGCTTTTACATGCTTTCGAACTGCTAAGATGGCAGAAGCTGGGACTAGTGATGGGAGCTCACTCCATCACGTGACACTTGGGTCTCAAACTGCTGACATGCCAACCTTGCGACCATCAGAGTCAGCCTCTTAACCACTGAGCCACTGCATCCCTTATTTAAAGCTAACAAGGTTGAACATACAAAGAATTATGCCCAGACTTTTAAGAGCTGTCAGCAGGGAGAAATGAAAGGTCTGAGGCTAGACGAAAAGTGTCAGTTTGGGTTTTTTCCACATTTTATATTTTTATAAGCTATAAGCTATGAATGTGAAGAAAATTGCAAATATTGATTAAATTTTTATCCAAAATGAATTGTGAACATGTTAGCACTGTGTTACAGGGTTAATCCTTGAAGGGCCAATAGTACTACAGTGCTACAAAGTGATGTGGGATTCATGCTACCCCTAGTGATATCTTCAGCTTGACACATATCCCAGGGATATATAGTAATAGAGAAAATACTGAGAATTTTCAAGTGATATGTGGCAATGTAGATAAATGGCAATGATGATAATTATTTTATATCTGTTGGGGAAGTATGTTTTACTTGGAAGATTTTTGCTTTCTAATTTTATTTTCCAGTTTTTGGCATCTATATTGGTTTGTTATGTGGATGTAAATGTGAAAATAATTAACATTTTCCACATCAGAAGAATGGCTGGAAGTGCCCTTTGGAATGCATGTGACTAAATTTCCGACCCATGTTTTGCACAGACATTAGCTAGCCATTCTCCTCCTGTGGCATTTGGTTTAGGTATCAGAGGTATACTCTGAAGATAGTGCTTTAGATTTTATTTTCTTTCTTTCATGGCTACAATCCTGTAGAAAGGAAGGTCACTCAACATAAACTACAATACATTTGTGCAACAGAATGTTGTATTTATTGGATAAACGACAGCTGAACTCATTTTCGAAACCATTGCACTGGTGGAAATAGTAAATAAGAATGCAGCCTTTCTAAATGAGGTTGAAGGTACAGCACAATGAAAAGTTAAAAGGATACTATGTGACTCTGGTGCCCTGATTCTAAACATATTATGTGGAAATAAATCCCATTGATTTCTCACAGAGGCTTAGCACATTTTGTGACTTGCAGTAATTTGCTTAAAGCCCTGGTTCCTGCTGTCATTTGATTATTTATTACCTCCTTCCTTGTGTGTGTGTGTGTGTGTGTGTGTGTGTGTGCGTGCACATGAGAGAGAGGGGAAGAGAAAAACTTTAACTCATAAGTTCACAAAGAATAGAATAACAGGATTATTGAGTTGGAAGTGGAGGGTATCTTTGAGGGTATCTTATCCAGACCTTTGCTTGATGGAGGAAATTAAGGCCTAGAGCACCCCCAAAGTTGTCAGTCCAAACTCTTCTTGAAGACCTTCAGCAACGGTTCCTGTAGTATCTCCTGAGTTTCATCTGAAATCTACCATCCTACATTTTAAGCTTGCAATATCTAGTCCTGATTTCTGGGACAGTACATCAATTTTTGCCTTCATCTATGTAGGAACTTATTTGAAAATTTATATCTTTTTCTAGAAAAATGGAATCATTATCACACCTCAGTCTTCTATTTTATAGGCTAAACTCTGCAATTTTTTTCACATTTACTTCATATTATCAATCCTGTTGGATGTCTTCCTTTCAACTCATTACAGTCTGTCTATACTTTTCTTTAAATGTTTTACTCAGAAATGGGCACAGTGTTCCAGATGGAGCCTGAGTAATGAAAAATAAAATAGAAATGCTGTTTAGTAACTTCAGGTATGGTTCTCTTGTTGTTGTTGTTAACTGTCCTTGAGTCAACTCTGACTTATTATGACTATGGATGAGACGCCTCCAAGACCCCCTATCCTCCACTGCTCTGATTAGGTCCTGCAGTTTTAGGACCATGACCTCCTTCATTGAATCCATTAATCTGGCATGTGGTCTGCCTGTCTTTCTACTACCTTCCACCTTTCCTAGCATTATTTTATTTTCTACTGAGTCCTGCCTTCTCATGATGATGTCATCTTGGCTTTGAAGGACCATTCTGACTTGATCTGTTCTAGGACCCATTTGTTTGTCTTTTTGGCCATTCCTGGTATCCTCAGCACTCTTCTCCAACACAATATCTCAAATGAGTTCTTTTTCTTTCTATCAGCTTTCTTTATTGTCCAGCTCTCACATCCATACATGGTGATGGGGAATACAATGGCTTGGACAATTCTGATCTTAATGCTCAGTTGTATATCTTTAAACTTTAAGATTTTGTCTAATTCTTCCATAGCATCCCTTCTCATTCCTAGTCTTCTTCTGATTTCTCCATTCTGGTCAGTGTTTAATCCAAGGCATGGCAAATCTTTAACTATTTCAGTTGCCTTGTTACCTAGGTTGAATTTATGTAAATCCTCCATGGTCATTATTTTTGGTTTCTTTATGTTCAGTAATAAGCCTGCCTTTATACTTTCTTTCTTGATCTTCCTTAGTAATTGTTCCAAGTCTCTGATATTTTCCATTAGTAACATGGTGCCATCTGCATAGCTTAGATTGTTAATGTTCCTTCCTCTTGTTTTCACTCTTCCTTCTTCTGGGTCTAAACTTGTACTCTGTATATTTACTACATACACATTGAATAAATAGGGTGATAAAATGCAAACCTGTGTTTCCCACTTGCCAATTGGGAACCATTCTGTTTCTTCATCAGGACTATCAAATGTTCTCTAAAATTGTTTGGGTCTGCATTGTATTGCTGGCTCATGTTCATCATTTGTTGTTAATTTGCTTCACATGGCAACCCTGTGTTCATCATATAAATGACTAAAATGTTGAGATCCTTTTCTATCCCTAGTACAAATGTTCCCCATCCCATATTTGTGCATTTTATTTTGTTTTATACTTTGGCCAGATGCTGAACTTTTCATTTTTCATTGTTGAATTTAATTTTGTTAATTCCCAATTCTAACTAAACCGTACGTTCAGAAGAGGATACTCAGGGACTGCCTCAGGGGTGAAACAGGTGACTCTCCTCCATTGCTGCTGTGATTTTATTATCATAGACATTCCCTGGGTAATGCTATTTATATGTTTTAAAAACTTTCATGTTCGATTCAAAGAAATACTTAACAGAATGTTTGGTCCTGAGTCCTTTACTAACTTTAATACACCAGATACAATAATTCTAAATTTTAAAAAAGGAAATAAAATAAAAATCTACTGGACACATTTAGCTCACTTCAAGAGTTTTAGGAGAAATATTAATAGACAAAGCCAGACATAACTTACATTGAGTGGTCCAGAGATATGCCTCCAGCAGGGCAGTCAGCAACTGTAGAAGGAGTCTGTTTTGTCTTTGCCATGTCTTTTCCTCATTCATAGAGATCCTTTCCTGTGCTCTGTTGAAATTTCACATTCTTTCCTTGGTCATCATCTTCAACAGCTTACTGGAAGCCATTGGTCAAGATACTTGTGCTTAAATTACTTAAATGTTCTCTTACTGTTGTTTTCATGGTATTTTTAAACATTTGTTGTTTCTGCTCTTGTTGTCATCGTCATACTCCTCATCCACATCCTCACCTTCTGCCAGGAGCCTCAGAGCTTTGTTGGAAATGCAAACATGTGCACAATCATTCTTCACAGGCATGACACCAGTTTTAGCCCTGTTGGGGACATACAAATAGCCAAGTATGGTCCAAAACACACAGCAGAAATAATCTAGTTTGAGACTTTTTTAACTGCCCTTGCTCACTGCTAGGGAATCCTGGGAACTGTAGGTTTTTTTATGGCACCAGAGCTCTCTGATGGAGAAGGCTAAATGTCTCACAAAACTACAGTTCCTAGAATTCCCTAGCAGTTAAGGCGGTCTCAAACTGGAATATTTCTGCAGTGTATTTTGGACCAATGTCAGCCCTGTAAACAGAGCATATAAATAGCCACCTCTAACAGCAATTGTGTTATATAACTAAGGAAATGAGTGGGAAATATTATATTCCTGGGAATGGACCCTTTTGTATAACATAAAAGATGTCATATTAGCAAGTAAGGACAAAACTGGATCTGGCAGGCAACACAAGGCTTCTCCTCAAACCAACAGCCCTTGTTTTAACATGTAGTGATACTGAACATATGGCAAAATATCACCACATTGTAACATTTTCTCACTACTCACAAATGACAGCCAATGAGGTTGAAAAGGATTGAGGGGTTATGATTTATAGAATGTCCTTCGGTGCTACAGAAGAGGAAAGGAGGACTGCTTTTTTCTTCAGCAGTCCAATGTTGAGTTCAACCCCTATAGGTACGTATTTATGCAAATACCTGTATCATTCTGAGTATTACAAAGTATCAAGTCCACCTTGGATACATTTACACTGGAGGAATACTTGGAGATTGCTGAAACAAACATCATGGAAGAGCTTTTTCATAAGGCCTTGCAGTAGAAGAGAGGGATGAGGTGCCACTTGGTCCTGGCAACTTTTCCTCTCTGAGTTGTATAGGAAATGGGATTGCAAGTATCTATCCTCCTAATGTTCTATATAATATAATAGAATCATAGGGTTGGAAGAGACCACAAGGGCCATCCGGCCAACTGCTTGCCATGCAAGAATTCATAATCAAAGCACCCCCGACAGATGGCCATCCAGCCTCTGCTTAAAGACCTCCAAGGAAGGAGAGTCCAGCACACTCCGAGAAAGTGTGTTGTATTGTTGAACAGCTCTTTCTGCCAGGAAGTTCATCCTAATGTTTAGGTTGAATCCCTTTTCCTGTAGCTTGAATCCATCGCTCCATGTCCTAGTCTCTAGAGATGCAGAAATTAATGTCATCCTCTTTACTTTCTATTCTCCAGGTTAACCATACCCAGTTCTCTAAGCTACTTCTCATAGGGCATGGTTTCCAAACCTTTCACCATTTTGGTTGCCCTCCCCTGGACACACTCCAGCTTGTCAACATCCTTCTTGAATTGTGGTACTTAGAACAGGACACAATATTCCAGGTCAGGTCTGACCAAAGCAGAATAGAGTGTTAATATTACTACTCTCCATCTAGACACTGTTCCCCTATGCAGCCTAGAATTGCATTGGCTTTCTTAGCTGGTGCATCACATTGCTGACTCATGTTCAGCCTGTGATCCATTAAGACTGCTCGATCCCTTTCAGATGTACTGCTGTCAAGCCAGGTGCCAACCATCCACTATGTGTGCATTTAATTTTTACTGCCCAAGTGTAGTATATTACATTTGTCCCTGTTGAAATTCATTTTGTCAGTTGTGGCCCAGTTTCCTAATCTCTTAAGGCCATTTTGAATTCTGATCCTGTCCTCTGTGGTATTCACTACCCTTCCTAATTTAGTGTCATATGCAAATTTGACAGGCATGCCCACTATTCCATTATCCAATTCACTGATAAAGATGTTGAATAGCACAGGGCCCAGAACAGAACCCTGTGGCACTCCACTGATCACTTCTGTCCAAGATGTTGAAGAGAAATTGTTGAGCCTTTTGGTTTGATTGATCAATCAGTTACTTAAAAGTCACATTGTCCAGCCCACGTTTAACTAGCTTACATTCGAGGATATCATGGGGACCTTATCAAAGACCTTACTAAAATCAAGATAAGCTGTAGCATTCCCTTCATCTACCAAACCTGTGACTCTGTCAAAAAAAGAAAGATAAGATTAGTGTGGCATGACTTGTTTTTGAGAGCCATGCTGACTTTTTGTGCTATGGCATTCCTTTCTAATTGCTACAGGCTTTCTGGTTAATGATCTCCTCTAGAATATTTCCTGATGCTGATATCAGGTTGACTGTAATTATTTGGGCCCTCTTTCCCCCCCCTTTTTTTGAAGATGCAGACAACATTTGCCCTCCTCCAGTCTGCTGGGACCACTCCTGTTCACCCAGAATTGTCAAAGATTATTGACAGTGGCTCTGAGATACCTGGAATTTCACACACATATTCCACTCATACAGACACAAATGCAAAAGGCTTCCTCCTTGTGAATGGGAACCTGCTATTTCATCATATATACACCATGTACTCATCAACATTTGAAAGACAAGGACAGTTTTAAACATTATGCAGAAATGGGAGAAGCCAAGGTCACACTACCCTCTCTGGTTTCCTTTTCAAATTGGCATATAATATCTGAATAGGACTAACTCATATCCTTCCCAGCTTTGGCTGCCTATTGTGATCAGTTTGTCTCTTCCTTCTTCAGATAAATGGAAGGGGAAAATGTCTGAACAAATCAGCCAATAGGAGAAGGGATACAAAAAGCCTTAAAAGGCAAACACTGTCTTTCCTTTAGTACATTTTGTCTTGCCATGTAGGATGGAATTAGCAGGACATCTATTGTGGGGTGGAATGTGAAAATCTGTTATCTTCCATATTTTTTAAACTTCAAGTCTTTTCTGCCTTGAATATGTTGACATTTGCTAATTTTGGTAAACTCTTTAATATTAACTGAAAGTAAATTATCCTGAATAATAATAATAATAATAATAGGATTTATTTATATGCCACCAATCCGGGCGGCTTACAACAGAGGGGATAATAGATGGTTCCCTGCCCTCAGGCTTACAATCTAAAAAGACATGACACAAAAGGAGAAGGGAATGGTGAGGGGGGGGGATCAGGTCCAGCAGTTCTTCTCTCCCTCTGAGGCCTGGACCAAGGCAGATGGACTGGAGGGAGGGCTCTTCTTCTTCAGGCTAGCCCTGGTAGAGGCACCAACCAAATCTAATAGCTACAGCTATCTCCAGCAAATGTTAAAATGAGCCTTTCATTTTAAAAAAGGTAACAACTTTAATTCAGTATTAACAGAATTATTGAATATGTAGTGAACAGACAGGGATTTGAACCCAAATTTTTATGAGGTACACTCAAAGCCCTTTACCTATATGGAAGAAAGGGACAGTTCTCAGTCTCTCATTTTAAAATATTTCTCATCTCAAATTATTTCCATTTTGAATATGGAAAAGTGTAAAGTTTTGTTAAACTCTTATAAAAAATAAACTAAAACTGAATTTTCAGCTGTACCAATTTTGAGGGTTATTTTGCAGGGGAAAACTCTGAAATAGCAGCTAGACACATATTTTACACCTTTTTGTAATATCTAAACAAATGAAGAAGAAGAAAAAATACTGTATTCCTAATACCCTTTCATTATCCAAAAGTCTTTGGTTGAATACATGGAGCTTTCAAGTGGTGATATAAGATTTACTTCTGACACGGCATGGCTATTTTACTATTATTTATCATTGCTATCGTGCTTTTAAGATCAATTTCCTGTCTCACTTGAACCTAGTACAATGCTGTGAGATAATTTTGCCAATAATAAATTAGGTGGTGAAATCAATTATCAAATTCACCAAGCCCAAAGTTGTCATACCATGCTCAACATTTGAACTTAGGTCTCTCAGGAATACCTTCTTTTAACAAGATCACCAGTCTAAATCCACCTATCCCTTCAAAATACATCATGCTGTTTCTGATGCTAATGAGATGGTTGCCTCAGCCCTTCTCTCAGTCCCAGAGACAGGTAGAACAAACAGTTTTGCAAGAGAATCCTATCCAGCATTTATGCTTATACAGCCGTCAAACACATTCAAACACTGGATGGATTTCTTTTCTCCTTTCCAACTTTTGGCGTTTAAGCCTCTAAGCTTGATGGAGCGTGGCAGTGTCTGATGGCAAATATAAAAATAACAAGCGAAAAATTTCCATCCTTACAATGCGAGCCTCAGCAAAACAGCTCATCTTGCCAGCACTGGTCATGTGAGTTATTGAAAGAGGGAGCTTGTACTTTTACATCATATTCTTTGTGCATGCTGAACATATACAAACACTCTCATTCAATTCCTACTTGTTCAAGCATTTTATTTTATATTTTTAATGACAATACAATAAAATACAAGCAAACTGTATACATCAATGGGAGAATACTAAAAAAAAATTTGCATATTAGATGCTTATTAGCCTATCACATTACTCCAAAACTTAGGCATATTAGTCAGGATCAGTATACAAAGAGATCTTGAAGCACCTTCAAGATTCACTGAGAAAAAAGGCCGTAGCATAAGCTTTCATAGACAGGATGCATTTGCACTGTATTAATAATGCAGTTTGACACCATAACGGCCACGGGTCCATCCTACAGAATTCTAGGATTTGTAGTTTTGTGAGGCACCAGCACTCTTTGACAGAGAAGGCTAAAGACCTTGTAAAACTACAAATCCCAGGATAAAGTGATGTCGGAACTGCCTTATTTCTACAGTGTAGATTTACCCTCAGTCTACTTCATCAGATACCTAGGGACAGACATTTATACCTATGAATAAGTAGGGTGTGTGTGTGTGTGTGTGTGTGTAAATATCAATAGAAATACAAAACTATGAGTGTGGTGATGAAGTGACAAGTTCAGCTATAATGATGGCCTTTGAGGGACAAAAGCAGGAAGAAAGATATTGCCTAAAACCAAGGACAGTAGATAACCATTTGAATGGTGGAAGGAGTTATTGAAATGCTGTGTGATGCTGGCTGGTGGCCAGAAAGCAGATGTGGTAAAATGGGCAAGGGATCCTCAAGGTGCTGGGGTGTTAGCTAGTTTTACAATGTGCAGTGTTCCAGGAAACCATTAACACTATGGAATCCACTGTCAATGGACTGAAATCTAGCGTGCTGAAGGGCTTTTATGACATAGCATGGCATAAATCACATTGGAGGATGAGCAAGTGAAAGTCCTCTACAGGAAAGAACCTGTAACTTCAGTGTTAATAAATGTGGGCACTGGGAGAAAGCAGCCATTCTTTAGTGGGGTTCCCACTTCATTCCCAAACCTACTATTGTTTGTGATAGTGGTGGGAACTCAGTAAGCATAGCTACCATTATCTATCAGTTTCTCTTTTTTAACAAGCATAAAATGTGGTTTGTTCATTTTATTCTTCTTCTCCTTTTCTTTCTTTTTCTTTTAAAAAGCTTTCTAAGGTAAAGCTCATCTTCTATTCTTCTTTGGATGTGTTTGGCCCTGCTGAGAAACAACCAGCTGTAGGCAGCTTAAACAGGCCAATGTTCATTAAACATTTTACTCAACCTCAAACCTCATGAATTGTTTAATGTACAACACAGACAAAAGCCTTATTTCTTCATGTGTCAGCTCTTGTTAAGTGCCTCCCTGTCCCTCTTGCTGCTAACAGTAAACAGGATTAACAAGCCCTATACTGAGACACACTGAGCCTGCACATGCACACAACATGCACCCCCCCCCCCATGCAGATAACACACATAGGGAAGTGTGTGCATTGTGCATCTGATAAATACATCTTTTGTTCATTTCCCACAATAGCCAATAGCCACCACATATACAGGCTGCATTCACAGTACAGAGAGACAAACATAAACATTGTATAAAGAAGGAAAAATTAACTACACACAGCTAATGACCACAAGCAGACTGATGTTCACAACCACTTCATTGTGGTGAAACCTTTTACACCTTCTTGCTATATATATCATAGCATTGCCATTGTTGTTGTTTCCTCTGTTGGTATGTACCTGAATCAAATAGCATTCTTTCTTTCCCATGATTGGATGATTTTGCATCTTTCCGAATGGTGAAATTTCTACATTTTGGCAATTGTTACAACATGTGCTTTGTTGAATGTTTAATGATACAAATTACTACAACTCTTGATGTACTGGTACCCCTGTAATAAAGGACCAATTACAATATGCAAGGCAGTTAGAATGGACGTACAAATATATTTGTTGCCAAAGTACACCATAAATGTGTTTGAGTATATTGGTCTCCATTCTCTACGAGACTGTGCATAGGTCGTTATGGTGCCAACAGCCATTTTGCAGGCATGTGCATTTGGGACTGGAGATTCCTTTTGCCTCTATGGTTCTTACTCTAAATTGAAATCCAGCTGCTAGCAAATCTGAAGATGCATTGATGTTTGAAAGTTGTTGTCTAGACATGGAACTTTTTTCAGCTCTGGCTGTTTCACATTTTGGATGCTTGAGGTCTCATTGTTAACACAATACAGCATGCAGTATTCATAATGAAGATTCTGCATACTGTGAAGTTGGGAGGGATGTTCAAAACTGAGTCTTACTTCTGTGCCCCCACTGCCTATAAAACCCTATGTTAGGTCTTTGAATCAGCATTTAATGTCAAGTAACTGGTATAAATTAGACCAACTGTTGTGTAGAAATTTTGCTTTTCAAACCAGTGGAAAATGTTCAGGATCTCCAGACTTTTGTTTGCCAACATGCTGCCAGGAGTGATGTACATGATGCTTTAAAAATCCAGGCATTTATTCCTCAAGTGCTCCCTTGCATCATTCTCTTATTCACGTTTCCACACCACACCATCATGCCCTGACATCATGCAACACATTAAACGCACTCCATCCCATCCTGTTTTCAGCTTCAAGGTTGTTCAGAAGCTTTAAGAGTGATGCTTAGTCGGGTTCTCTGTCATATGTGCTATAAAAAAAAAATTAAGGATGGCAGCTCTTACTAGAGCAGATGGCACTGTACACTTGGCATAGGGTTCTGTTGTTGTTTTTAAGCAAACCAGGACCATGAAAATTGGCAATTATGTTGACACATACCCGTGCTACAAAATCCTCTTTGCTTTGCAAAGTATTTGGAAATGTTATTTTGGACTGCAGCTCTCAGGACTCCCTGATCTAGATGAGGATGCTGGAAAGTATCATCTAAAAACCAGCTTTTCTAAGCATTGTTCTTTCAGTTATCAAGGAAGAGAACTGGCTCTCAAGGAAGCTGACAATGTGATTATGGCATATTTTAGTGATGATAGTGTCATTATATAAATTAACATTCATATCACCCAATACCAGCAAAACAGTGTTGGGCTCAGTATTGAGATAGGTGCTTTGCTAAGACAGGGATACATGGAACAAACAGGTTTGTCAGCTACCTGGTTCATTGGTGGGCTCTCCAGCATTTGAATTTAGCAACCACATTTTATTAATCCAGTAGCCAGTCCAGCCTAGGCCTGGATACAACAGAAGGATAGCAAAAGAGAAAAAGAAAACATACCACTCAAGCCAAATTGACTAGAAGAAGGGAGAAACTTCAAATTCAATGGAAGAGATTCCAATTATTGGCTATGGTTAATCTATGAGTTGCCAGAATACAGGCAGAACCATCTTGCCTGCCTGGAAACTGCTGTGTCCTATATATGCCACTGTCAAACAGGAAACTCGTTAATTTCAGCCCACAGAGACACCCCCTCCCTGTTAACACATTACTGATAATTACCATTTTTTAGACCTGTTTTGACTGTTACAAAATGCTGCTTTTTTCAAAATAAGCTGATTAAAATAGGCTCCTCATTAGCATAAGCTCCTTGCTGTTCAGCCCTCTTCCTAATTAAAAGCACTCATCTGTGGAGGCCTCAATTCTCCCCTGTCCTGCAGGCTGAGGTTTTTTGTTTTGTTTTGTTTTGTTTTTGGACATTTCCCCCTTGTAGTTGGGTTTATTTCACTCTTTCTTCTTCTCCCATACACCCACTCCCACCCCTCCTTTGCTTTAACAGCAACATGTCACAGCTTCCCAAAGAAAGCCCAGAATGGTTTCAGTCATTGCATTGACTCAGGGGAGATGTCACCCACGGGTATACTTCCAGCATGGCATACAAAACACACATCCATTTTCTCTCTGTTTTGGGCTAATGTCTGAAACTTCTGTGAGACAGTAAGAATAAAAGCTTGCAAGGTTGGGAATCTGGAAACTGTTTTTGCTTGTTTGCTTTAAAAGATATGAACACACTGTAAGGTTGGGAGCATAAGGGTGTGTTGGACTTCCTACTAAGGAAATTTATCCATGAAGGTTTTGCACAGTGATTGGTTAACAGTGCAAACAGTCTAGCTCTGTAGAGTTACAGTGCAGTGGATGTCTCCGAAGAATAATTCCATTTTTCAGTGTGGCTTAACTGTGTATGTGTTCATGGGATTGCAGTCTAAAGGGTATTTCATATACACAGCAATGCACAACACTCAGCTTTAATATCAGAGAACCACAGCCAGTCCTAGGTAACCATGTCAAGGTATTTAACACAATTTTAAACATGTAATATGTGAATATATTACTATATATCATGTTATTGGAAACAGGTAGTCACCAGCACATTATTTTTGAAAATCATGCTATACAGTAATATATTCATATATTACATGTTTAGCATCAAGCTAAATAACTTGACATGGGTCCAAAACACACTGCAGAAGTAATCCAGTTTGAGACCTCTGTAACTACCATGGCTCAGTGCTAAGATATCCTGAGAATTGTAGTTTATTGAGGCACAAAAGCTGTCAGAGAAGGCAAAAATAAAACTAAAGTTCCCAGAATTGCCTAGCATTGAGCCAAAGCAGCTAAAATGATCTCAAACTGGATTATTTCTGCAGTGTGTTTTGGACCATGGTTACCTAAAATAACCTGGTAATATATGAATTAGCCTTAAAGTCCTGCATACTTCAATTTTAAACTATAATATGCACAGTTTTTTTGTTATGTTTTGGTTTGGTTTTGGCAACAAGGATATTTTTAATATGCTAGCCAAAGGATTATATCATAACTGTGAAACTTGGGTTGTCATTTCACTCCATATTACAATTACAAGTGCATATAAATAAAAGGCTGCTGTCTCTGGCTTTTCTTTGTGAACGAAGATTCAGGAAGGACTCATCCCGCGCTTTCTACAAGCATGTTGATGACTAAAAAGGCCAATCCGAGATAAACAAGTCCATTTGCAGAAAGCACAGCAGAGTCTCCTTGGGTGATGTTTCCGGGTTGTGGTTCTTTCTGCGTTGTTGTTTCTCTTCGAGACTCATTCGGAGTGAGCTTTCAAAAAAGACTGCAGCATCGTGGATAGTGCGTCTCCATGCCTCCCAATGTGAGATGAGGGCGGACCATTGCTGCTGATCAGTTTGGCCAAGCCTGAGATGGCATTTCAGGGAGTCCTTGTATCTCTTCTTTGGAGCGCCCCTCTTACTCTGACCCATGGCGAGTTCACCGTAGAATACTATTTTGGGGAGGTGATAGTCCTTCATCCTAGAAACGTGTCCTGCCCAGCACAGCTGCATTCTCAATAGCATGGCCTCAATGCTAGTGATCCCTGCTTGCTCAAGGACAGCAACATTTTTCACATAGTCAGTCCAGTATATATTTAGAATTGTGCGTAAACAGCGCTGATGAAAGTGTTCGAGGAGTCGTAGGTGTTGGTGATAGGTGACCCATGTTTCAGACCCATAAAGGAGAATAGACAGTACAATTGCTGTAAACACACAGATTTTTGTGCTTCGCCTCAGGTGGTTGTTACTCCAGACTCTTTTGTGAAGCCTTCCGAATGCACTATATGCCTTTGTTAATCTGTGATCAATCTTGGCATCTGAGGAGATTATGCTTCCCCGTTAGGTGAACTACTGAATGGAGTTAAGCACAGATGTGCCTACAGTGATGTGGGGATGGTAGTGTTCTTCCTGTGGTGCAGGCTGGTAGAGAACTTCCGTTTTCTTCAGACTGACTTCCAGTCCAAAGAGCTCTGTAGCTGTAGCAAAACAAGATGTTAGGCACTGCAGAGCTGTTTCCGTATGGGCAACAAGGGCAGCATCGCCAGCAAAAAGCAGCTCACGGACTAGATAGTTTAGAATCATAGTGCGAGCCCTCAGACGGCTTAAGTTAAACAAGCTACCATCAGTACGGTAGCGTATATAAATGCCATCTTCTTCTTCGAGATCTGCCATAGCCCTTTGAAGCATCATGCTGAAGAAGATTGTGAATAGAGTTGGAGAGAGAACACAACCTTGTTTCACACCATTAGTTATTAGATAGGGCTCTGAGAGAGCATCGCCATATCTGACTTGACCTTGCTGGCCTTCATAGAATCATAGAATCATAGAATCATATAGTTGGAAGAGACCATCCAGTCCAACCCCCCTGCCATGCAGGAACTCTCAATCAAAGCATCCCCGAACGTTGTCCATCCAGCCTCTAAAGACCTCTAAGGAAGGAGACTCCACCAAAATCTCCGAGGAAGGAGTGTGTTCCTCTGTTGAATAGCCCTTACTGTCAGGACGTTCCTCCTAATGTTGAGGTGGGATCTCTTTTCCTGGAGCTTGCATCCATTGCTCCATGTTCTTGTCTGTGGAGCAGCAGAAAACAAGCTTGCTCCTTCCTCAATATGACATCCCTTCAATTATTTAAACAGGGCTATCATATCATCCCTTAACCTTCTCTTCTGCAGGCTAAACATCCCCAGCTCAAAGTCTCTCCTCATAGGGCATGGTTTCCAGCCCCTTTACCACTTTAGTCGCCCTCTCATGTAGCAGGATAATCATTTTGAGGAATTGGGGGGGGGGGGGCATCCTAGTTGTTCCTGGATTTGCCGCAGACCTTTTCTACTCACAGTGTCGAAGGCTTTGGTGAGGTCGACAAATGTTACTCTACATTTCTCTTGCAGCTGTCTAAGGGCAAATACTATATCTGTAGTGCTCCTATTAGCTCTAAAGCCACATTGGCTTTCAGGAAGAAGTTCTTCTGCCATAACAGGAACTAATCTGTTCAGGAGTATCCTTGCAAGGATTTTTCCAGTGATGGAGAGCAGTGTTATACCTCGATAGTTTGAGCAATTGGATTTTGCTCCTTTTTTCTTAAACAGGGTGATGATGACTGCATCTCAGAGGTCTGATGGCAGTCAACCTTTTTCCCAGCAACTCACTAGGAACTCGTGGAATTTAGCATGGAGTACATGACCTCCATGTTTCCAAGGTTCAGGTGGAATTCCATCAATCCTGGCTGCCTTTCCTTTTTTCATCTGCTGAATGGCCTTAAGGGTTTCTTCCAAAGTGGGAGCTATGTCCAATGCATTTTTCATCGGTTGTTGTGTCATAAAAGGGCACTACAGTGGGAAATGCATATGGACAACCTCCGTTAAGAAGGTGCACAGCTGTGAAGCAAAGTCATTAGTAGTCAAATAAGATATAATAATAATAATAATAATAATAATAATAATAATAATAATAATTTGTATGCCGCTATTCCAACATTAGATCATAGCGGTTAACAACATTAATACAATAAAAAAGATAATACGTATCCCCAACAACAAATATCCCCATACCAAAAAACCCATACTATACAACACATCGTTAAAAACATTACTATTTACAAGACAACAAAATTAGCTGGATAGAAACAGTTGTGTATTGGGGGGAGAACAAGATGGAATTAGGACACATGAGGGAAAGCTTGTTGAAAAAGGAAGGTCTTGAGATTTTTCCTGAATAGATCTACAGAGGAGACAGAGCGGAGCTCTTTGGGAAGCGAGTTCCAAATCTGAGGGGCTGAGGTAGAAAATGCCCTTTGCATGGACGAGACATATCTCATCTAAGGAACCCTCAAAAAATGCTGCCTGGTTGATCTGAGAGTGCGGGGCGGACTATATGGGGAGAGGCGGTCCTCCAAGTACCCTGGCCCAAGCCATTTAGGGCTTTATAGGTTAAAACCAACACCTTGTATTGCGCCCGGAAGCGAATAGGCAGCCAATGTAGATCTTGCAAAATGGGTGTTATATGGCAGGTCCTGGAGCATCCAGTGACCAGCCTTGCTGCCATATTCTGTACCAATTGAAGCTTCCGGGTTTGGCACGAGAGGTTACCAGAGCATGTACCACCGTTTTGAGGTCCCCCGGCCCAAGTAGGGTCGTAGCTGGCGTATCAGCCGAAGCTGGTAACAGGTGCTCCTGACCATTGCATCCACCTGAGATGTAAGGTGGAGTGACGAATCCAGAAGCACCCCCAGACTGCGAACTGAGTCCTTGAAGGGGAGCGTGACCCCGTTCAGGACAGGTGGACAAACCTCCTTCTCTGGGCCAAGGCAACCTATCACGAGCACTTCCGTTTTCTCTGGATTCAGGCTGAGTCTGTTTTCCGTCATCCAGCCCATTACCGACTCCAAGCAGGCATTTAGAGGAGAGATGCCATTTCTAGTCACTGCATCAGTCAGAGACACAGAGAAACATATTTGGGTGTCATCAGCGTACTGATAACACCGCGCCCTGTGTCTCCGGATGATCTCTCCCAGTGGCTTCATGTAAATGTTAAATAGCATGGGGGACAAAATCGCTCCCTGAGGGACACCAGATGTAAGGGCCCTCTTATTGGAGCAACAGTCCCCCAGCTGCACCATCTGGAATCTGCCCAAGAGGTAGGAACAGAACCACTGGAGTGCAGTGCCCCCGATACCTAACTCCCTCAGGCGTTCCAGAAGGATACCATGGTCGATGGTATCGAAGGCCGCTGAGATGTCCAAAAGCACTAACAGGGACACGCTACCCCTGTCCATGCCCAGACGGAGATCATCGACTTGGGCGACCATGGCAGTCTCAACTCCATAGCCCGCCCGGAAGCCTAGATGGGTCTAGAAAATCCGTATCATCCAAGATGTCTAATATGGCATTAGATGTGTCTAATGTCATCTAATATGACATTAGATGTTTCTTTCATTCAATCTGCACTCTAAAAAAGCAAAACAAAAAAGGAGAGTATCCTCAGCTGATGCTTCAAAATGACTTGGATCTATCAGTCCAGTGAGGGACAAATGTGGAGTGTGCCTTCCAGTGCATGTTGTTGAAGTTGTTGCTGCTTCGGCTGCTGCTGTTGATATCATTGTTGTTTCAGTATAACCCACCTTTCTCTTGGCACTGGACCTGTGGTGGCTTAGAACACAGAATTAAAACAAAATGCAGCTAAAACCCTAATAATGAAAAAGTTTAAAATTCATTGAACTAATAATCCTGTTAAAAATGAATTTAAAACTGTTTAAAATACCATTTGTCACAACAAAGAGGATAAAAGTAGTGCATGCCCCATGAAAATGCCCTTCTGCCCTAACCAGTTAATAGACAAATGCCTGTCTAAATAAAAAGGTCATTTCCAGCAGGGGAGCTTGAATTACCAACTCAGCACTCAAGGGGAAAGAATTCTCTAAGTTCTAAGAAGGTTTTCCCCTATTCTCACCAAATGCACTTGTGACAGTGGTGAGACCAAGAGAAAGCCCTCTCCTGAAGACCTTAAAACTGGGGCAGTCTTATATAGGGAAATACAGACTTTCAGTTAGTTTTGACTCAAGCTGTATAGGGCTTTATGGGTCATCATCATAATCATCATAGTCATCATTTTGAATTCTTCCTGGAAATGGACTGGAGACAGTGAAACTGTTGCAACAAAGGAGTTATGTATTCCCAGTAACAGCCCCAACCACAGACAGCATTTTGAATCTGGTGTTTTCCAAACAGTTTTCAAAAAGCAGCCTTGGATAAAGTGCATTACAGTAAAATAACAGCTTGGTGGGATTTTCCAAAGGACCACAGCAAATGAGAAAGGAATTCAATGTTCTTGATGTGCTTCTTGCAGTCTTGAGTATTAATACATCTTCTTAGTTTCAAAAACTGTTGCTATTGTTGTCGTATGCCTTCAAATAATTTCTGATTTATTGTGATGCTATTTCAGGAGCTTCTGAGATTGAGAGAGTATGACTTGCCCACGTTCACCCAGTCGGTTTCCATGGCCAAGTGGGGATTCAAACCTTGATTTCCCAGTTTCCTAGTCCAACATTCAAACCACTGTACCACACTAAGCCTCTCTATACCACATTGGTCCTCTCATATTACATGCAATTCAAAAGTCTTGCATGTTAAATCCAGGTAAAATATGAATAAATGTTGTATTTTGGCCTTAAATTTGTACCCAATGTTTTGCAAAAACTATTTGCAATAGTGAAGAAAAAATTACTGTAAAGCAACTCAAGCCATATAGTGTCATGGAGAATGGAGAAGGAGCTAAATTTATTTGGGAACCAGTACTTTAGCCACCTTGAATCCCATTTTAGGACAAAGATGGGATATAAATCCAATAAATAAACAAACAAACTTTCCGATATTTGGTTTCAGCTCCAAATATTTTCCACTATCCATGTAAATAAGTAGAAGCAGGTGTACATTATTCATGCATCATGGACTCAACTATCAGAAGGTGACTACAATGCTATTAGATTCTATGGGTAAAAGCAGCAGTGGGTAGCATTTCTCTCAACACCTTTCACTCATCACTTTCATAATGTGTACAGTTTGTGAACCTCTCCACACTTAACCTGACCTGTGAAAAACCTCAGGGGGCTAAACAACTGACTGGTTGGTCTCTAATCTATTTTCAACAACAGTAATAAAACAGGGAGAAAGAGAGAGCAAGATCTAACAGAGTATATTTGATTTGATGATATGAAACCTATGATGTCTCTTCTATGTGAATATATGTTTCCATGTGAATATGAGTTTCTATCTGAATATGTGCTTCTCTTTAATAAACTCATTTTAATTCTACACTGCCTTCTTAAGCTGTGATTTTAATTAGGCAAAGGATGTGTTTACTTTCCCTGAATTCTAAAATCTTAGGCAGGGATAGTGTATCTTTCCAAATTCAGTTGCAAAGGTGCCTGCATTTTGGCTGGAAAGCATGGGACTTGCATTGGAACACAACAAATACTTGTAATTCATTCTAAAAAGTCTTGTCCAATACACACTGTTAAGAGCTATATTTTTCAAGTGATTTTTCCATTACATTTTTTTCATGCATTTGTACGCTCATGAAAGATAGGGTAAATTTTGCAAGCCTTACATTGTGGAAGTGTAATACTACTTTTAGCCACCTCTACTCTTATCCCACATCCTCTGTAGCCATGGGATGATATCCACTGAGTACCAGTGGAACCTCTTCATATATCATTTGTGGTCTTCTTATAACCATGCTTTCCTATAAGTCATCGTTGGAAAGCCAATGATCCCTACTAGAAGGAAGTGTTCTGGAAAAGAGATTTTCTGATACTGCAAAGCAGATTCAGCCTATTGAACTGAAAAGGAGGCACTTGTATGTATTTTGCAAAGATGTTTGACTACAATAGCATGCTTATCTTTTCAGTAGTTGTGGAACTATTTAGAAAAAGCTGTGAAACAGTTTTCAAGGGGTATATTCTAAGATGGTCTGATTACACATTCTAGGGGGACAGATATATCAGTCTGTTGAGGTAAGAATAATATACTCTTTTTTTAAAGTTTATTAAATTAAAATAGAACATACATACATACATACATACATCTAAACATCGACCTACAATTGCATTGACAAGATATATAATATATCAATATTTGTGTATATTAACTTTTCATCATCAGAGGTTCAGCAATCAATTCTTTAACTTCTCCACCTCATACCTTCTTCAAATCAGCTACCGGCTCCTTTAATCTTTCTTACCTCACCCATCTAACCAATCACACTTTCAACCCATCCCATCCTCCTCCTCCTCATTCATACCTACTCTAACCTTCTTCACTTACTTAACCTTCTACCTTCTTCTCTCTTCTCTTTACAAATCTTCCTCTGAATCTTCTTCTTCTATGCACCTTTCAAATCTATTAACTTCTTCTAACATTCTCATCCCACACTAAAAAAAGATTTCCACCACCATTGATTTGTAAGGCTTATTAGTCTCTTGCAGTCCATTTATCTTCTATCAGTTAAGTCATACAATTAAAATATGGTGGGTTACAGGCCGCCTCTTTGAGGCGGGCTGTACCCGCCCCTTTCCCCGCTGGATCGGGGCCTGAGCTGCCAGAACGGCAGCCGCTGAGGCCCCGATCCGACGCTTTTCAGGCTGCGGGGAAGCAGCAAAACGCCGCTTCCCCGCAGCCTGAAAAGGGGTATCCTTGGGGCTTGAAGCCCCAAGGACACCCCGCGGCGGCGGGGAGGGGGAGAAAGGGGCCGCTTGGCCCCTTTCTCCCTTGCTTCGCTGGGCGCAGCCGTCTGAAGGCTGCACCCAGCGAAGCAAAGCGGCACCGCAGACCAGGAAGGAGCTCCAAAACGGAGCTCCTTCCTGGTCTGCGGAAAGGGCGCCCTAGGCGCCCTGCCGCGGATTGAGGACGTCACGTCCGCGCCGCCCCGTCTAGAGGCGGTGCAGCCGTGACATCCTCACGGCAGCGGCCGTATGGAAGGGCCGCCGCCGTTTAGTGCGTGAGAAGCACGCACTAGGGTTAGGGCAGTGCAGAAGCACCGCCCTTTTGTAACCCTAGTGCGTGCTCGTCACGCACTAAAGTGCCGGTGTGTAAACGGCCTATAAGTTCTAGAAGATAAGTATTTCCCCCAAAATCAGAATTATTATAAAGGATAATCAGTTCCAACAACAAAATAAGCAAATAGATTTCTTCCAGCGTACTTTCAAATAGAGAAAAGTAATTATCTCTTTAACCTCTAACATAGTTTCTCAAGATCTAACTGATAATATCATTTAATTATATCACCCCATTTCTTCTTAATATGGTCTCCCCTAAGACTTTACACCAGTCCTTAGAGACAGTCTCCCAGGAGTCTTCTTTTATCATACAGGAGAGTTTATCCATTTGTATCATTTCATATAAATAAACAGACCAATCTTCAAGGTTAGGTAGCTCTTTCGATCTCCATTTCTTTGCGTACAGAATCCTGGTGATAGAAACCATATACATTACAATTTTCTCATGTTTCTTATCCAGATTATCTTCAAACATTCCTAATAACATAGCTTCAGGGGTTAATTTCATATCAATTTCCAAAATCTCATTTATTTCGTTTGCTATAATTTTCCAAAATTCCCTAGCTTTCCCACAGGTCCACAACAGTGGAAGTAGGAACCTATAGCTTTGTTACACTCCCAGCATATATTATTTGTATTTTTATATATTTTAGCCAATTTTTCTGGTGTTAGACGCCATCTGAAATACATCTTAAACCAATATTCCCTAAGATTTTGAGCCGCTTTAAATTTGATATTTTATATCCATGCTTTTTCTCATTGATTTAGATTAATAGGGTGTCCACAGTCTTTGGCCCATTTTATCATTGCTTCCTTAATTATTTCTTGTTCTGAGTCCCAGCTTAACAACACCTTATATATTTTACCCATCAGACCTTTTTTGGTATCCTTTGATCAATAAGAATTTTTATAGCTCTGAGCTATAATCTTTCTTCTCCCATGATTTTAAGTCTTGCTGAGCTTTAGAATATATTTGTTGGTATCTGAACCAATTCAGGTTAAAGCCCTGTAAGTTTAGATCTTTTTGTGTTTTGATTTCTATTTCTTTACCATTAAGCTTTAGGAGATCATCATAAGTAATCCAGTTCCCTTCTCTCTCCATTTTCGTTCTGTAAATTGTTTCCAATGGTGAGACCCATTTTGGGAATCCCATGACTATCCTACACTTATACTTTTTCCAAGTCTTGAACAATGTGTGTCTGATACAGTGATTGTTAATCAAGTGATCCACTTTTTCTTTATCATATAAGAGAAAAGTGTGCATTCCAAATTTAAGGCCTTCACCTTCCAATTCTAATGATTCTTTAGCTTATAAATTAATCCAATTTTTAATCCACAGTAGGCAGTTAGCCTCATAATATAATTTAATATTCGGAACCATTAACCCTCCTCTTTCCTTTGCATCTTGTAAAACCTTTAGTTTTACTCTAGGTTTTTTCCCCTCTCAAATGAAGTTTGTTAAGTCCCTTTGCAATTCTTTAGAATTTTCTCTGAGAATATAATAGGGAGAGTTTGAAATAGAAAGAGAATTTTAGGTAATATATTCATTTTTATGGCAGCTATCCTACCTAGGAAGGATAAATGTAGTTTATTCCAATTGTTAATTTCATTTTTAATTTTTTTCTATACGGTGCCATAGTAGAATAATATAGTCTTATAGCTCCTAACTTACTGTAGAATTGAGCCATGGCAATTAAAATGGTATCAAGGTGCTATAATTGTGTAGAGTGGATAAGGTCTCACTAAGGAACGAAAAATGGGAATGTGAATTCAGATGCATTTCCAAATGCACATTCCCCTGAAAGAAAGGAAGCAAGGCAGGATGGCATCTTCATTGGGATGTATTATAGAATTATAGAATCATAGAGTTGGAAGAGACCACAAAGGTCATCCAATCCAACCCCCTGCCATGTAGGAACTCTCAATCAAAGCATCCCCAACAGATGGCCATCCAGCCTCTGCTTAAAGACCTCCAAAGAAGGAGACTCCTCTACACTCCAAGGGAGTGTGTTCCACTGTTGAACAGCCCTTACTGTCAGGAAGTTCCTCCTAATGTTGAGGTGGAATCTCTTTTCCTGTAGCTTGCATCCATTGCTCCGGATCTTAGTCTCTGGAGCAGCAGAAAACATGTTTGCTCCTTCTTCAATATGACATCCCTTCAAATATTTAAACAGGGCTATCATATCACCTCTTAACCTTCCCTGAGTCTTTCCTCATAGGGCTTGGTTTCCAGACCCTTCACCATTTTAGTTGCCCTCCTTTGGACAAATTATGAAAGTGGATGTCACCCATCTGCATTGGATTACTGGTGATGAACCTCTCTCAGCCTGCAGGTCAAGAGGCCCCCCTGGAGGGAAACAAACTTGCAGTTTTGAAGAAGAAAAAACCCTCTCATTTTCCAAGAACCTCATACAGATATGGATCTCTAAATGTGACTTGTTGCATACTACACCAGTTGTTTATGTTTCTATATTCAGACAGATCCTAGACTTTAACAGCTAATTAGTCATTGGTTGTACAGGCTATATAATGTACTTTGTGGCTTTTTGGTCTTCAGAATAGAGGAACCTCGTGGCTTGTCTTTTGGAAACATTGCACCCAGTTTAAAATCAGTGCCAGTACAGCTGCAGCTGCTACTCACAATAGATAATTTGTCTTATGTAGGCAAGCCCTTGTTTGCAAAGTAATGTCATTCCCTACACAAGGAGAAATGCTATTTCTTGACAACACTCAGACAAACCAAACTAAAGTTTGGAGATGAACGTGTCCTGGATGACCTCTGGGTTATTTCAGAGCTGAGGCTTGTACTGTGACTATTTTGTTTGTTTGAATATATATTATCTCTACTATTATTATAATGGTCCCTATGTCCAGTGGCTAAAACCATGCCCAGTGCCCAGAGTACAGGTTTTAATTCTTAGGCCATATTGTCATATGCAATATGAAAAAGGGACACAAAGCGACTTATGTGGGAAAGTCTATGTATGTATGTATGTATGTACATGATTACTCAGCAAAAGACTGGAAATCTGAAACCTTTCCCTTTTCTGTTTGCATGTCTGCTTGCATTTTCTTAAAATAGCATCTTTGATTCACCAATAAAATGGGGGTGGGCTTTGCAGCAAGTCAGCAGAATCTACCTTATTTAAATGACTTTTCTGCCGCAAACAAGCTAAACTGGGGTCATCACGTTCCACTCCAGTCTTTGCAATTACCTGGTTTTGCGGCCATACTGGGTGTCATGTTTTGACCTTAAAAGAATGCAGAACAATATATGTTACTAGTGTTTTCCTAATACAGGATTATGGGATATAGGAACTTTGTTGAAGTTTAATTTCACTTTCTTTCTTTCTTTCTTTTTTGAATAATATCCATTAATGTGGTTTAATTTCACTTTCATATACATTGCACAGCAGCCTGGGTTAGCTGTACAGCTTTAAAATGGGTTGTTATCTCTCTTAAAGGAAAGGGAAAAACCCAGAGCAGTTATAATTTGGATATATCACCAAAAAGTATTTGTGTATAGTATAAAGTTTCTGAAGAACCAAAACTGAACTAAGGTTTCTTTTTTAAAAAAAATGGTCCAAGGAGCAAAGCATTATTAGTCCTCATGAAAATTACTCATTCAGCAGTCACCTACAGGATATTTCAAAAGAGGATTATTCAAAAAGAGCTCTCATCTCATCCATTTATCTCCAGTCACATCTCTAACATCAGCTGTGTACTGAGGGCAGCAAATCGGGACAGGGTGGGATGGATGTTATAGAATTGGTTTCAGACTTCAAGGAACGATTAGTCTCCCAAAACCTTTTGATCAGGTAGGGCTGGGAAAAGCAAGTGAGCCAGGATTTGGTCAAAATATCTGCTGCTTCAAGTCACAGTTCCTTACACTTAGCCCTGCAGGAGCTGACACAGCTAAGGAGAATGAGCCAGAGTCAGTTTTACTTCATGCATCAGCAGTAAAACTGCCAGCTATGATCCATCTGCAGAATCTTTATTACAAAGGCTGATGTAAGAGGCAGAAAAAAACAGCTGGATTTTCTGATCCTAGTAGTTGTTTTGTGGTGCTGGTGGTTTGAAATGCTAATTCTTGTCTTACTCCAGTATTACTGCAGTTGGTTCCACAAATCGCCAAAGGGCTTGAAATCATTTGAACCCAAATCATTGTAAGCTGCATGGTCACCATTTCAATCTTTTTCATCATGGAAAAACTAAAGACTCGGTACAATGTGATAATATTCCTCTGAAGAGAAAACGATATGAAGGAATCAGCATTTGGAGATGTTATGTCTGAGTGAACACATTCATTTTGCAAGAACAGGAATTGAGGTGCATGAGCTGGAATAAGAAAGTGTAGATTAGTCAACACAGCACATTTTTGTGGGTGATCCAAGGTTCCTTATAAGTCTAGGTGTAGATAGAAGTATTACCTGACTTAAATCTTGGATAACTACTGTCAGGCACCATACACAGTCTGAACTAAATGGACTCAGTAGCTTCCTAAATCCTGTTCATAGTTGATTCTAGTAAAATCTACACGATTGTCTCCTCTCAGGTAATATGCTCTTTGGACTGAAATCACCACTAACACTGATTCAGCATAGCCTCATTGCAACAAGTGCCCTTTCCCTCTTTCTTATACACATACGTGGTGAGCCTTATCCCCTTCTTGATCCTCTTTGCCTGACCTTTCTCTTTGATCACCTGTTCTTTGTGAAGGCAGCCTGTAGAAAGAGTTCTGCCTCAGGCAAGAGCCAGCTCCTCCTCCCTTTTCAGGCATTATTGTAAATTGGGAGTACCACAGACTTCAGTAACATTGCTCCAATATAAAAACCCAGCTGAGATTAGGCCCAGGGCATGTGTTCAAATACAATATTGATAATACAGTAGGATATAAAAAGTCAAGAACAATGTTTTTCAGCTTTTGTGTGATTTTTCCCCTTGTTCAGCTTGCTTCTTTCTTCATAGATCTCAGGTAGAATTTGAGTCTAGTAAAGAATCATTGGAAGCCTAGATGGTCAGAATTTTTTATGGATAATATTAATGCAACAAAAATTCTGTTACTATACAACCCCTATGGGGCTGCCTCATTATATACAGATGCTCTTTTCTTTAATCCTGAGCATCTGTTTTCTGTCTTGCCATGATTGTTCCCTTGTGGGAATCAGAATCTGACAATCTACTGCACTATTAATTATTCCTTTTGAAGGCTTTGAATTTGGGCACTGAATGGTTTACTCCACCATAGTTACCAGGAAGTAATTGAAAAGAAATTAAAATGGAGACCAAGGCCCAAAAGGCAGCAAGACAGTTAGCCAAAGGGAATCTTGACAGATGTTAGGAAATGAAATAAACCAAACATGTTATGAGTGAATAATATAATCATTTGTCTAGTTTAATACGCTTTATACAATTCTTTCCATACTACCATACTGCTCTGAATCCTCAGTCTTGGTTGGACTCATTCCCCAGCCCTATTGAAGTTATTTCATTGATGACATCATTGTTGCAAATAACTGTGACACCACCACATTGTAATCATCACAATGATTTTTTGGCAGGCTTACTTCAAATTCCTCTGGTGTAGGTGAAAAGAAAGACATGTCTAGGATACTGCTCTGTCTTATATTTCTTTTAACTGAGCTCTAAGGATGTTTCATTGAGATCTACCTGAAATACCCTGTAGGCACCAGATCCCATCTTATTTTGGAAGTTAAGCAGTATTAGAACTGTTTAGGATTTGGAAGGGATACTTCCTAGGAATATCAGGTGCTGCAGCTCATATTTCAGAGGAAGGCAATGGCACACACCTCTGAGTCTGGGGTGCTCTTTGACTCGTCGCTCCTGATGACAAATCAGGTAAATGCGACGGTCAGGAGTGCCTGTTATCCGCTTCGGCTGATACGCCAGCTGCGCCCTTTTTTGGAAGTAAGGGATCTCGAGACGGTTGTGCACACGCTGGTAACCTCACACCTTGACTTCTGTAATGCACTCTACATGGGGCTACCCCTGTGCTTGACTCGGAAATTACAGCTGGTTCAAAACATGGCAGCCAGGCTTGTCTCAGGAACATCTAGGAGGGACCACATTACTCCGGTTTTGAGGTCCCTCCACTGGCTGCCTATCAGCTTCCGGGCCCAGTACAAGGTGTTGGTTATCACCTTTAAAGCCCTAAATGGCTTGGGTCCAAGCTATCTCAGGGACCGCCTCCTCCCGTACAATCCTCCCCGCGCTCTCCGGTCCTCTGGGAGGAACTTACTGCAGCCTCTAAAATCTAGGCTTGCGGCGACCTCCCAGAGGGCATTCTCTGCTGTCGCCCCCAAACTCTGGAACGACCTGCCGAACGAGATTCGTCAGATAACATCATTAGACAGCTTTAAAAAAGCAGTCAAGACGGACCTCTTCCGGCAGGCCTTTCCAGATTAACCATCCCGGCCCAGGTTCCCTGATTCCCTCATTCCTCCCGTGGCCCCATCTTAGTGATGGTTGAGGATCAACAGAGGGATATCAGGGTTTTTAGTTTTTAATTGTTGTTTTTATGCTTTGATATTGTGTTTTTAATATGTTATACTGTTTAATACTGTCTTAAGGGGGGAGGGATAATGTGTTTTTAATTTTTATACTTTATATTTTACTGTTGTCAACCGCCCGGATTGGTTTGCCATACAAATAAATATTATTATTATTATTATTATTATTATTATTATTATTCTTTGCTCACCAAAAGCCTTGTGAAACACGTAAGTTTGACAGGTGGTTTAAGGACACACACACACACAAACAAAAAGACACCTAATTCACATGGATATAGCTGCTGGTGAATATACATGTAGATGTATATCCAGATCATATGCATGTTTATTTAAATCCCACTGGAGAGGACTTACTCCTAAGCAAATGTGAATAAGATTATCAATTTTCAAATACCAGCTGGGGCTTAAATAAACAGGGGAATGAGCTGTAAGGACTGGGGCTCTTTCATAAAATATTTTCATCAGTACCAAAAACAAGAATGAAGCCCCGCTCCCCCCCCCCCAAAAAAAAAAAGAAAGAAAGAAAGAAAGAAAAAGAAAAGACTCCTGTTCAGTGATTTTCCAGAACCTATAAAGGGGAAATATATTTGTTTATTCTGGAAATACAGTAGCCCCTTCCAATTCATGGAGAATCCTTTACAAACCCCTGTGAAAATGGCAACTCGCAAATATTGAAAATAATGGTGCATGCAGGCATGCACGCCACCATTTTATCCCCTGCTGCTTGTCCCTCCCGCAAAGAGTGAGACCACGGACTCCAAGTTTGCAAAAAAGGAGGGACAAGTGTACAGATAAATATGCCATACCATTAGGCTCACTGGTATTATCTTTCTTCTCATTATATGATTCCTGGTTGGATAGGTTTAGTCATGTAACCAATCCAAGAGCCATTACCATAAATGTAAATTGGCTTTGTTTGGTCTTTTAGTTGCATATGTTATTTGAGCAATACAGGGATGATTCCTATTATCAGACCTTCTGTTGTTCACAATAAGCTGGTAGTCTCTGTAGAATGCATCTATTTGTATAAGAAGACTGAAATGTTTACCTTCCATGCCAGTTTTACTTGCTACTGGTCACGATTGTTTTCTGCTGATTTGATGTGGAAGCAAGTATATGCTGCTGTATCACTGGAGGTAATGCATGACTCATCTATGGATTATAGAAATGGACAAGTGGTTTTAGCTGCATTTCAGAAATAAGAAAATTGAAATTGATCTATTGATTTCCCACCACTGCCTTTCAAAATAGGTTCCGAAGTATTGATATTAGTATTGTACTTGAATATTGATTTTTTTTTTTATTATTATTATTAACATGGTATCTCTAGTCTTCCAAGTATGAAAACCCAGCAAAAGTTCAGTTCAGTTGTGGCACAGTTCATGAGTAATATTTAAGAATTGTCAAGGAGAGACAAAGATATTTCTAATCGTATCTCTTGATCAAAAGTACAGTGGATCCTTGTTATACGCTGGGGTTTGGTTCCAAGATCCCCCGTGTATAACAAAATCCGTGTATGCTCAAGTCCCATTAAGTATAATGACATAGAAAAATGGTTTCCCTAATAAAAAATGGAAAATCAAGGTAAATTTATGCTTTTTTGGAACATTTTCAAACCGTGTATGCTTGAATCCGTGTATAAAAAATCCGTGTATAAGAAGGGCCGACTGTAATGCAGTGTCTTCCAACTAAATGAAAACTAGTTGCCCTATTCACAGTGAATGGCACTTCTGGAGCAACAGTGCTGAGAAACAGATGACATCAATATGGAAATTTGAATTACAAACTGTAAAGATCACAGTTGCACACCATGCCTTCTTCAGAAGAGAAGAGGAATACCTAGTCCCATCCTTTTGTCATTGCCTTCCACAAGATAAGAGCAAAAGAAAAGGGGAGGTTACTGGTTGCATGGAGGCTTTCTATGATAGCACGATTCTTAATTTTCTAGGATTTAAATGTATGTGGAAGGCCTCCACGTGAACTTTAGCTTCTTCTCTTCAGATGAATTGTTTCAATGTGCAAAAAGCAACTAAAGAGGCACTCCCTTGTTCTCTGATTGAAGAAGGTATGATGAATAACTACTGAACAGGGCTTAAACAGAGTGAAATTTTACACTGTGTAGAATACAGTGCAGTATGAAAACCTGTACCATATCATACATCAAAGAGATACAGTACTAGATCCAAGATTAATCAGTCAGCTCTGGGAGGTCTCATGGCTTTCATGCTACAAATGTTTACATGACCTTATTCCCCCCACATGCTAAAATAATTGTTCAGGAGTTACAGGATTATACAAGATAGCCTTCCCACTGGTCCTCTTTGCTGATGTATCCAGCATCCCTACCCTCAAAGGGTTTGATACACATTAGAATAAACAGTCAATGTGATCCAAGGAAAATAAACTCTAATGTACTAGACCTCTCCATATGTACATCTTGAAGACCATTACACATGTGCAGATACTTCTTCCAGTGCATTTCAAATATATGGAAACAGGGGATTGCTTTTGTTTGTGAAAACTGTGTATGCAAACTCCTCTAATTATAGTTAATTGGGGTGTTATTGTTTGATTCAATCGTTTCAAATTCTTAATGCTTCTTCAGGTGCTGATTGTTTTTGCAACAGTGGTCTTTACCATTTGCATTTCTGGTGCAGCTTTCCTGGTTCTCCTGCTGTTTACTTGTTCCAGTCACTCTCCTTTTACATAATTGCAATTCTTTCTGCTTGCTTCAGGGTAACCCTGAGTTGAAGAAGGCAAAACAGTAAGTACAGCATGCAAAAAACTAAACAAATCAAACAAACAAACAAAAAGTCAGGGTCAAGACTGAGGAGTAAGCAGTGAGAAGAGGTCTTACACATCATACTTGCTAAGACCCCTCTCAGTTTCCCATTACATTGTGCTCCATGATCCTGCTCCATAGGATGCATGAAGTCTTAGGTCTTGGCATCACTTTAAACAATTAGCCTTTTCCTGCTTTAAACAGGAAAGATGAAAACCTGATATCAGATCTAATTAATAATAATAGAAAAGCTAATTTCACAGCCCATTACCTTACATAGCCAGGTAAAGGCAAGGGAAAGAAAGAGGGAGTGGCTTCAACAAACATGGGCGTTTATACTGGTGGCTTGCATGATTAGCAGTGGCCAAAACAACAGCCACCTATGACTCACTAAGTCATTCTGCCAACCAATATTTTTAGAGTCCATTAAACTGGAACCCAAGAGAAAGGAAGAAGAATAGGAGAAGCATCTCCCCAAAGCCGACAGCATCATTTTGCTTCATTAGCAGGGGCCTGGTGCCTTTCTCCTCAACCCTCCTGTCCCCCTCCCTTTCCATTTCATTCAACTCAAAGGCAATTCATCTCATTTTAATTATTTCTTCCTTGCAGCGTTATCACCCCAACTATAAAGGCAAAAAGTTGTGTTTTTTTTTAATTACAAAGCTAACGGCATTAATTACCAGTACAGTAAACGCATCAACGCACGAAAGCAAAGTGGCGTTCACAGGCACTGAGGCAGTGAGGAACTATGCCAGCTGCAAAGGTTTTCATTGAACAGCTTTTACAATGGAGGATCCTTTCTTTGGCAAAAGAGCCTGAGAATTTGGAAACAAAGAGCAGTAGAAAGCTGCCTCACTAGTGTGACTTCTGAAGGCCTAGCAGTATGTGTGTGAGATGGATATCTCCACTGAGTGCCCCACAGGGCAGAGACCAGTAGGATGAGTAATTTAGATCAGCTTCTCTTCAGAAGTGTAATAGCAACAGTTCTCTGATTCAGCAATGATTAAATAAAATGGGTTCTTTATAGCAAGCCTGCTCCTGCTCTAACCTGTCTCAAATCTTAAACATGAGGCTTCTTTTCCACTCTTTGATTTGGATCTGAACATAAGGCACAACATGATGTAGTACCCAGTATGACATAGTGGCCTGGAGACCAGGGTTTGTGACTCTGGAGACCAGGGTTTGAATCCCCACATGACCATGGAAGAAAACATGGAAACTCACTGGGTGACTTTGGGCAAGTCACACTCTCTCAACTCAGAGGAAGGCAAGGGCAACCCCCTTCTGAACAAATCATGCCAAGAAAACCTCATGATAACCTTAGGGTTCCCCAATGAACCCTTAGGGTTGCCATATGTCAAAATGACTTGAAGGAACATAGCAACAATAAGATCCAGACAGATCACTATCAGTGACCCAGATAAGTAGAAAGAAATAACATGGACATTCTCCTCTCCATGCTTATGGTGTGTTGCACAAAATGCAATCATAAATAAGACTTCCATTAAAAACATGCAAATGCAATTAAATCTATAGCCTCCAAAATGGGATACATCTGGAATCTGTGAAATACACTAAACTTTCCAACAGAAAATTCCCACAAACATTATATAAGAATAACATTTACCTTGGTTTGAAGTAATTAAGCAGTTAAGACAGTTCAGAACCTGCTGAGTGCTACACTCCATCTCCCCATCTGACTCCCTCTCAGCAGGCTTCCAGAGGGCTGTAGATGTTCCAGAGAAAAGGTGGTCAGAGCTGCAATTTGTATATCTATGCCCTATCAATGTACTCCTGTTTCAGTTCATTGAAATTCTATTTTTGGCCAACAGTAGCCTCAAACCATCTACTTACATGCATTGCATAAAAGACATTAATGTGTAGAATAGGGGTGTGGAGAATGACTCTTGTGCTAATAGGGCCTCCAGTGCCTCGAGTGCTTTCCTTTGTTTCTGTTTCACCAACATCTATGTCCTCATGATGTTAGCTAGTAATACCTAATACAACCTGCCACTACATCATTATACTGATACTTGAAACACTTGCATCTGAATGGGAAGATGACTGGGAAGAGATATTGGATGCTCACACTGGCCTTCAGTTCCTAAAAGTGAACCACAGTGTGTGCTGGGTGAAAACATGCTTTGTTGAGAACTATTGTCTACATGAAGGCAGCTGAACACCGATGGACTAAAATGTTTCCCAAGTTAGTTGGGAACAATCTCAAAGGAAAACTCATAAAATTAATGGGAGGGGTAAAAACTAAGATCAGCAGGAAAGCTGCTTTAAAAATAGCTTATTAAAATCACAGGAGGTAGCACCAGAACCTTGATTTAAAATTAAAAAAAAAGGAAGGGGGGGGGGGGGAGAGCTAGAAGAGCTAAGCACAGTAGACACATGGGCTTATGAAACCCAAAAGGAGTCCTTTAAAACTGGATAGCCAAACAAGAGAGCTGAGCAGCATTCAACATAAATTTTGGCAAAAAATGGATATTAAGAAGAAATCTGAAGAACCAACAGTCTAACATAATATAACCAATAATAATAAATGTTTGAAGTACCAGAAGAAAGAAGCCCAAGGGAGAGTTAGTAAAGGGCACAGTCAGAAAAGATAAAGAGATTGTGGGAAGCTAAATGAGTTTTTTTGGCTGGCTAGTTCATAACTGAAGAGAATAATGGGTCATGATGCACTCTAGTAATTTACAATGTGGGGAGGGAAGCAAAGTCTTGTCATCAAAGCACAGAGGGAGGGAGACAGTACATGCTCAAAACCCACCCAGGATCAGGGGAATGCAATTAACTGCTAAGATTGCATAATGGAACGCCTACCATCTAAAATCATCATTATCCAGAACCACATGATCAAGTACCTCCTAGGCAGCTCCTTCTTGAAACAATCCTGGGAACTATCATTTCCAATGATCTACAAAACTGGCCCTTATCACATGAGGAGTTTTGCAGCTCAGATCTGGAGTCACTCCTGGTCCAACCATGCAAATTCACGTTATAACATGATGTATTATCACACCTGATTGCTTTCTATGGGGGGGTCATTCCGAGGCAGATCCACAGTCAAGCTGGAATGACTCCTCATCTTTGTGAATTCAGTAATAAGTGAAATTACAAAAATTGTTTCCAAGCTCACTTCGATTTCAATCTGAATTGGTCTGGTGTGGAATGCAACTTTGCTTCTGTCCTGGTACACCCCCCACCCCTGGCAAACCTCCAAGGTTCCACATTCCTCATTTGCTTCCGGTACTCCCCCCGCTTCCATAGCTGCCAAGGGGAAATGCGGTTGTTTTCGATGCCACTGGGGAAAGAGCAGAAAGCTGCTGGGGAATAAATATATTCATGTTTTAACGTGGACAGGAGACATGCTGGTGAGGAGGGGGAAAGCGGCTGTTCTCATTGTCACTGGGGAAGGCTGCTGGTGTGGCTGCAAAAACAGGCCAGAAAGCCTATAGAAAGGGTGCTTGTGTGGCTGGAAAAAATGGACCATATATCCCATAGAAAGGATGCTTGTGTAGCTGGAAAAAACGGACCATATATCCCATAGAAAGTGTGCTTGTATGACTGGAAAAACGGACCATATATCCCACAGAAAGGGTGTATGTGTGACTGGAGAAAATGGACCATATATCCCATAGAAAGGGGGTGGTGGTGCAGATGAGCTCGCGCAGCCACAGCCAGCAATGAACGGCAGTTGAGGAAGGGTTGACGTCCTAAAGAGATAGACACAACACAGCGTGCAGCATTGCGAAGGGAGCCCTGCCTGCCTTATCACATTGTTACTTGCTGCCTGAGGAAAGGAGGGAAGCGGTTGGAGCTGCAGAGGAGGAGGAGGAGAAAGAGAAGAGGAGGGAAGGGCTGCATTGCTGGGGCTTTGTGAGGGAAGAGCCGGGACTGGAGGTGGAAGGAAGGCTCTGGCCATGTGCTGCCTGGTGCTGCTCGCCACCTCCTTCTTCTCCTTCTTTGCCTGGGTCTCTTATGGGCCCAGCGGAGGGGCTTTGTCCTCCTCCTCCTCCCTTCCCTGCCTGCTCTCCTGCAGCTGCGATGGAGATGGCAGCGTGGACTGCTCAGGGAGAGGGCTGGCCTCAGTGCCGCTGGAGGGGCCACTCAGCACCTTCACCCACTCCCTGGACATCAGTATGAACAATATAACAAGATTACCAGAGGATGCATTCAAGAATTTTCCTTATCTTGAAGAGCTACGGCTGGCTGGCAATGACCTTGCTTTTATTCATCCATAGAAAGGCTGCTTGTGTGACTGGAAAAACGGCCCATTGAAAGGGCGCTTGTGTGACTGGAAAAAAAATGGACCATATAGCCCAGAAAAAGAGTACTGATTTGAGTGCCAAAACGGACTCTAAAGCCCATAGAACATGAAGCAATCTTTCACGTGAGGCTAGCATTCAATGAAAGTGGAACCAGGAAGTGGCAACCTTCTTCACCCCGGAAGTGCAAAGGTTCACGATGCATTCAGACCCCCACTGAGCATGCGCAAGGGTGCCAATTCGAATTGTTGAATCCACATAGTATGTACTGGTGTGGTAATTCAATGAGCACTCACTCCGCTTTGATCCAGTAATTACCACAATTTCGTTCTTCACGTGTGATAGTTCATCACGTGAATTGCCTTGGATTCGAAGTGACTCTGCTATGGAAGCGCTTTGGTTTAGAGTTCCAGTCTCACATGTAATAAACACCTCTGATGCAACACTGGATAAATAAATAGCTGTACCATATTTCAAAGCAGCTCATCAGATGCCTTGTGTGTTGGCACCAATGGGTCAGAATGAGAAGAGCTTTTATGCTATTTAGAGGGGGCTTGCCTTTGCATTCCTTCGAGGATGAATGTGACTTGCTCAGGGTGACCCAGTGGATTTCCATGGTTGAGCAGAGATTGAACCCCAGTCTCCAGAGTCCTTATCATGGGTAAATTGTAAAACTATAGTTATAATTAACACAGTGACCCAATAGGATTTTGAAAACATTTAGAATAAACACTCTGATGTGTCACAATCTGTGCAGCAGTAAATGTAATGAGTGATATTTCTTTCTCTCAACACAGTTTGTTGTTGTATGTTGTTGTGTACCTTCAAGTTATTTCCAATTTACAGAAAACGTAAGGCAAGCCCATCATGGTTTCTTGGCAAGATTTGTTCAGAGGGCGTTTGTCGTTGCCTTCCTTTGAGGCTGAAAGAATGTGACTTGTCCAAGGTCACCCAGTGGCATTCTATGGCTCAGCCAGGTTTTGAACCCTGTCCTCTAGAGTCCTAGTTCAGTGCTCAAACCACTACATCACACTGGCTCCTACAACACAGTTATGGTTTGTCTATCACACTGCTGTTAAGGTTAAAGTAAATAGGATGATTAAATGGTAAACCTATCTATAGTTATAGTCAACACAGTTATGGTTATCTATAACAATATATAATTTTACCATTTAATCATCCTATTCTTTAGCCTTAACAGCAGAATTATCAGATGATAGGAGTTCTATAGGTTAAGTTTCCCTTATCTAAAATGCTTGGGACCACAGGTTTACATTGTATACATTGGTCCATCAGAAAGCAAAGGTGTCACTATCTCAGCCAGCCATGCAAAATGGTTTGGTTTTTGGAATATTTTGGATTTTGGAATTCCAGATAAGGAGAATCAACCTGTATTATAGTACTTTATTTTAACCAGTGGTTTTATTTGTTTTTAAATTGTGTTTTGTATTTTAACATGTTGTACCCCACCTCAAGCCTTCAGGAAAAGTGGGAAAGAAATAAAATTGTTGTTGTTATCATTTTAGACTTACAAAAAGTTAACACACAAGGTAGGGTTGGGGTGGGGAGTGATAGCTAAGTTCTGTTTGCATGGAAGAGCCTGCAAAAGCAAAATCAGTACCCAACTTGTAAGTGTCAAAAAAGGAGGTGTGTGTGTGTGTTTGCATGCACACAGGCATAAGGGGTGTGGGGGAGAGAGATGGCCAGTGGTAAGAGGAGATACATTCCTTCTCCACATGTATGAACACACCTAAATGTGATTTCACTTTCAATGTATCTCAAGCTGTCATTTCAGGTTTGAGAGGTGACGTAGTTGGGAGACAGAGAGAAAGAAAGAGAGATCACCAATTGGCATTCCTATAGTGAACAAAATAGAAGGTTAAGTTCATGAAGGTCTGTCATCTAGTACTTCAGAAGGACAGCATTTTTATGTAAGGAGGACCCTTTGGTGAGACCTTTGTGGCCAAAGTAACCATGTGGCTGACCATTTCAACTTTGGTTTTGTTGTTCTCAAAAGGCACCCTGACTGGTTGGCCACATCTATGTACTCCAGTTCCATGAGACAGACTGGCAATTTTGTAATTTTTATAGTTAATTTCTACTTCTAGCTACTATCCTGAAAAAGGAAGAAGCAGAAGAACAGCGAAAGAAATTTGGTAATGAATTAGCTATGTATAAACAATTATTATATAAGTGAAAGATTTGTTGAAGAAAATAAACCAGGAAAGAGGGAGCAGTTTTCTACTGGGAGGTATCCCTGAGGAGATAAGTGGCCTACTTTTGAGAGAAATGGGTTAATATTTTTATTATGCTTTCATGCCATAGTTACAGTATGGTGTGGTACGCATGGTACTAAAGCGCCATGCTGGTGGCGTACTAGGGTTAAGGGACAGCGCAGAAACCGCACGACCCCTAACCTTAGTTTGGCACAGTGCCATAACAATGGTGGCACCCCATGTATACGCATAGCGTCCGCACGTCACGCCAGGTCTTTTTGCAGGTTTTTTTTCCTCCATAGGAAAGCCACACAGTTTGGCGGCTGCGGCTTCCCTGCAGAGGAAAAACAGGCGCCGGCAGGCCTCCCTTTATGGGAGGTCTGTATCACGCCTATATTTTGAATAAATTCTATGCCCATTGACATCTTTGATGTAAATATTCTTATAAAACTGTTACATAATATTTTTTTAAAAGAATTGTCACAGCATACTATATACAAACAGCCCAAATTAATGCCTGACAACACATAGTTTAGACATTACCAGCTTGTGACTTGAATCCTCAAGAAAGTAGAGTGCTAAATGTGGTCATCCCAACAGTAGAGCATTATGGAATTGCATTTTTCTTTTCTTTTCTTTTAAAAGGGGGCTCCCTTGATACTATATTTTCAAGGATGAGGAACTATTGATTTTTTTTTTCTGTGAGGAAAGGTATCAATTTCTGCGAAGATCAATGCTTTTAAAAATAATGACTAAAGTAAATGTAAATTAAGTTAATAGTTTATATGCCAGAGGTGGTCATCATTTGGTCCCCCAAATGTTGATGAACTGTAAAACCAATCATTTCTTAACATTAGCTTTGGTGTTTTGTTAGGACATACAAGCTAACAGTTATCTCAAGGGCTGCATGATTCTCACCCCTGATTTGGTGTTGGTTTTTTTCCTGGTGTTTGTAGCACTCCCTTCATTGATATGATATGCCAGAAACATCCCATTTTGTTTTGTTTTGTTTGGGGAAACTCATTGCAAAAAATCATAAAAATATAACAATTTCAAAAACAATAGAAGCAAAGGTAGTAGGTAGGCTATTACTTAAACAGAACCTGTTAAGACACACTAAAATTCTTTTCCTCTAAGCAATCTATTTGAGGCTTAGTAATCCCATGTGGGAAGCTGGGGACACTGACAAAGATAGAGATCAATACAAAAAGAGATGGAAAACATTCTTCAAAGCATTATATTCTTGTATTAATAGCATGAGAAGTTATTCAGGGGTCATAGCATTTGAAGATGCTAGGAGTACATGAAAGGAACCAGTTAACATAATTCTGGTTTCTCAGACCTCTTCCTGTTTCTTATTGATATATATGAGTCGGATATAGGAAGAACGGGCATACCACCCAGTATATGTAGTCTAGTGGATCCTTCCTTACTTCTCTCCCCACCCCCTATTATTTCTCATCATACTCTACATCAGAGGTCATAATTGTACAGCCCACAAGGAAGCTTATACTGTGTGTGTGTGTGTGTATATATATATATATATATATATATTTCTTCAGAGGTGTTTTCCAAGCTGAGGAAATGGAGAGGGGGAAAAAGTACAGAAAGAGATGTCTCCCATTCAACCACCTGCCCCTATTTTGTTTTGTCTGCCAAATCCCTGAACAGTTGATTAAATCAAAAAGGAAGGATAGACAGAAGCCTATATGGAGGCATACCATTCCTGAGCATAAATCGTATGATGGAGTGTATGGGTAACTGAGTATTCCTCAGGAGCTAGATTGATCATGTGAGCCTGTAATTGCATCTTGCACGTGATACATCTCTGCCCATCCTCGGCCAGCTCTCATGACTTATTCTTCAGTTCTCTTGTACATACATTGTTATGTGCCTTCAAGTTGACTCTGACTTTATGGTGACACTATCCATATGGTTCTTTTGGCAAGATTGTTCAGAGGAGGTTTGCCATTGCCTTCCTTTAAGGTTGAGAGAGTGTGACTTCTCCAAGTTCACCTGGTAGGGATTGAACAGAGTTCTATCTGTACATGTAATCTATAGTCACACAATGGCTGTTCTTGGACAACATGCTACAGGACATGAATTAAAATGACTACTCTTTGGGGCCTCCATGTTCCCATTCCTTCTCCTTCTGTGAGCTGGGGAAGAGTTCAGAAGTTTTTGCTTTCTTTATTTGTGGTTTCTCTTGTCATCCAATGAAAAGGCGCACTGACATAAGCAATGTTAGCTTAAAACAGGGGTGAGGAGTCTCAGGCCTTGTAATCAAATCTCATCCTCCTGGGTTCTCAATCTGGCTCAACAGAGTTCCCTGGATGGTCACTTCCCCTTCCTCAGAAGATCATCCTTTGCTCAACATTAGGATGAACTTCCTGACAGTAAAGGCTGTTTGACAGTGGAACACACTTCTTCGAAGAGTGGTGGAGTTTCCTTCCTTGAGGGTCTTTAAACAGAGGCTGGATGGCCATCTGTTGGGGATGCTTTGATTGAGAGTTCCTGCACAGCAGGGAGTTCTACTTATGGTCCCTTCCAACTCTATGATTCTATTATTCTAATTCCTGATCTCTCCATCTCCATGTTCTGAAAGGCTCAAGCGCTTATCCTAAGGCTCAGTTAATGGCAATTAGACCTTTAAGACAAAATATGCAGGTATTTTGAGACCCACATTTGGCCCTGCTTTGCATGGAAGCTAAACCCTTTTCAACTTCTCTGAACTTGGGCTGAAGGAGTTTCCCCACCCCAGTTTAAAACAAGTTAATTTTAAACTGTGGTTTTTTAGACTTGATTTGTTTACACCATTCATTGTTGTCATCATGTTCTCTTAAGCTGACTCCAACATATGTTGACCTTACCAAAGGATTGTCTTTGCAAGATTCGCTCTGGGGACAGGGAGGGTTTCCATTGCCTTCCTCTTAGGCTGATAGAATGTGATTTGCCTAAGGTCACCTAGGGGTTGTTCCCACTACTTTTTAAACCAGATCGCAATACGGTGTAAGCCATGATGGTTTCCACTTAATTCAAATCCCTGAAGCAATTCAAAAAGGGGGGCATGGTTTTTACCCACTTTTACCCATTTAACCTGCGTCAAAAAGACGCTGGTAAAATGGGCTGTTTTGGGGGGCTGAATCAATTTATTTGGAAATAATTTGATTCAACCCAAGTGGGAACCAAGCGGAGAGGAATCAGATTCGAATCTGCCTTGGTTCCCACTGGCAGGGGCTTTCCCAGCCATACCTCCATGCTCCATCCTCAGTCTTCCATCCTCCCGGCCTTCTTCTCTCCTTCTGCCCTGGTATGCCTCAGTACTCCTGGCCTGCCTCTCTCCTGCCCCGGCCTCTCCTCCACCCCCGGTATGGCCAAGAAGGACAGAGGAAGACATGGCAGGAAAGCTGCTGCTTTCACTTCCTGCACTGATTCTTGAAACCGACACATACATAGTGGGAACCACACTGTTTTCTGAACCGGTTTCAAGAATCGGTGCAGAAAGCAAATCAAGAGGTAAGTGGGAATAAGGCCCTAGTAGGTGTCCATGGCTGAGCAGGGATTTGAAGCCTGCTCTGCCAGAGTCCTAGCCCAACACTCAAACCACTGCATTGACTATTGCTTCATGCTGATGAACATGAGAAGCCATGGTTATATTGAGCAGAAGTGAAAGTTTCTGAATTACTCCTGTTGGCTATTGGGAGTTGGACAAGGGAAATAGAGCCTGGAAGGTTAATAGGCTTATTCTTTTCTCACTAAACAAGTTTGGCATAGCTTCCAGTACCAGTTGTACCAGTTGCCAAAGTGTACTGATTTTGTATACACTTGTGAATTATATATGTAAAGAGTGCTTTCTACTGATTAGAATCTTATTCAGAATTATTTCCCCAGATTTAACATGTAGTGAAACTTGAATTCCTGAGGCGCTAAGTGCTTGTTGATCAAAATATTAATAAAAATGTGTAATATGAAAATATATTGCTTCTGTTGTAAGGAAATGAATAGCTTCACGTTTAACTTCTTAAAAATTGCTTGGATGGGCATATTAGAGGGAAAGTAGAAGTAAGTTACTCATTTGGTCTTTGTACCACCAGACTATATCCATCTTGTATGCTTAATGTAAAGTACAACAATCTGCTTTATCTTTTGTTAGAAGACAGGCTTGGAAGAAGAGAGCAATTATTTATTTCTTTAAAAATATATTTTGAAGTACAGAAGGATATGAAATGAGTAGGGAGGGAAAGAGCTCAAATTAACTATGTTTTGCCAACACTTTATGAATTTATTTTTGAGGACTGCATCAAATTTTCAACACTGTGGGATAGCAATGGTTTAAAATGAATGCAGTATGGCTACCAGCAGTCATCTCGCATTTGTCATGCTCTTAGGGAAAAAGCGGATATGAAGATTATGTTAATTACATGCGCCTAAAAGATGGAAATTAACAGTGGCCTTTTGGCTCATTACAGACGTGTTGAACTGGTTGCTTACCCCTGGTATGCATTTATCTCCTTGCTACATTTTACATTTTCTTCCACACTCTCCCCTTCTATCTCTCTCTCAATCCCTTTCTTTCTTTCTTTTTTCCAGAGAAGTACATATGCAAATGAAAAGGGGGGAAATAGAATGAAATTTAATTAAAATGTGTCTGTTTCTTTCCCTTTGAGTGCTTTAGGGTGGAATAGCAAATTGTTAAAAAGGAGAGCACTCAGAATAAGGTTAAAGAGCTGAAAACTGATTACACCCTATTGAAAATGAAAGCAGAGGAGGGGTTGGCTGAGAGGTTGCAAATCTGGGTAGGTAAAAGACTTTGGGAGTCTCTTGCTGGATACAAGGGCATTTTTAGCTGCAAATGCCACATGCTGCTGTACTGGAAGCACATAAAAAAGAGTCAGCATCTTTTCCTTGGGGAAGGCAAGGAATCAGAAGGTGCAGAGCACAGAGAAGGAAGGGCGTGATAAAAGAGGAGCTTGGTGTGATAAGTACTGCCCTTTTCTCCTTTCATCAAACCATCCCCTGAGCTGTTCTGTATGACAAACCTGTAGTGGCCAAATATAGGATAGTCCTTTTACACTGCAGGACTGTATGCAAGAGAACAAATAGGATGATATATGAGGTGAGAAGCTGCTCTCCTTAGATGTAAAGTTTACTACTGCCTATGGCAGCAGTTTTTGAAAGAGCTATTTTTTCCACCAGCAATGCTATATTAATTCTGAGTGCGACTTTGTAAAAATAAATCTTTGCATCAGCAACTATCGTGTCATGCGTGCTGCAGTTGCATAATATCATTCGGTCTTCCTCTCAGAGGTTAAAAGGTAGTTCAGATTCTCTGCACAGGTATGAGGGAAAGAGGTAAAAGAGTTCTTCCTGAACTGGCTTAGAAATTAGATGTGTTTATCCTCTTCTTCCCCATGTCCAAAGACTGGAAATGGACTTCATTTTCTGAGCTTACTTGACTTTGTGAAATAAGAGCACCCTCACTTTCTTTCCGGGGTTTCTCACAGTCCTTCCCAAGCCTCCAAATACCTTCTCCTCCACACTTGTATCACCCACCAAACATCTTTTCTTCCCCTTAATGACTTACCAACCACTTTGATGGGATCACCATCAGTGAGCCAAGGTGAGAAGGATAGAGGACGGCCTTTTTTTGACTTTGGCATCTTGTTCAAAGGTACAGTATCCAGAATGAAGGGCCTGGTAGCCACAAGGAAGACAAAGTTTCTCACAAATAACAGTGTTATTGCCACAGGCTTGGACTGGCCTATCCAGGGGTTCCTGGATGAGATGGATTATCTAGATCCATTTCAGTCTGGTTTCGGATATGGGATACAAACAGTTTTGGTTGCCTTGGTGACCTATGCAGGAAACTTGCCAGGGAGAGTTTATCTCTGTTGGTTCTAATGGACATCTCAGTGGCTTTCAGTACCATTAACCATAGTATCCTTATGAGCTGCATCTCTGGGATGTGGCTTAGAGGTACTGTTCTTGGAGGAGTATTGTCAGAGGACAGTGCTGGAGGATTCCTATTCAATGCCTTGGCCATTGGCCTGTGGGATCCCTCAGGTTCAGTCTTGTCCCCTATGCTATTAAACATCTACAGTATGTAAAACTGCTGGGAGAGGTTGCCCAGAGTTTTGGAGTCAGGTGTCACCAGTACATTGATGATACCCCTCCTTTCCACCTAATTCCAAGGAACCTGTTCCTGTGCTAAACCTGTGTTTCTGCACTTTTTCTGTGCTAAACTGGTACCTGGTAACTATAATGGACCAAATGAGGACAAAGAAATTGAAGCTTAATCCAGGGGTGCTCCTGAAAGATAGATCTAGCAATAGGGATTTAGCCTGTATTAGATGAGGTTACAGTCGTCCAGAAAATGCAGCTTCACATCTTGGGGATACTCCTGGATTCAGCTCTGAGCCTAGAGGCTCAGTTCGCAGCAGTAACCATCATTGTTTTTATACAGTTAAAGCTAGCGCCCCAACAACTGCACCTATCCTTGTAGAAGTTGGATCTGGTCCTGGTTTTACTTCCCTTGGTTACATCCTGTTTGAATTACTACATATAATGCATTTTATAACGGGATGCCTTTGAAAGGTGGGACTGCCTCGAATACATCAGTTGACCCAAAGAACAGTACCCAAGTTGTTAACTGGAACTGGCAACAGTGGTGTTGCACTGGCTGCTAGTTCGCTTTCAGGCACAAATCAAAGTGCTGGTTTGGATCTATAACTTGGATAGGCTTTTCTCCCTGCCCCACCATCCTCTCAAGCTTGTTTGGGGGGAACAAGGGAGAGGCTTTCTTGGTGGCTGCTCTCAGACTTTGGAACTCCCTTCTCTAGAAAAGCCAGAGTGGCCCCATCACTGCTCTCCTTTTTGGCAGCGGGTAAAAACTTTTTGTATCATCAAGCTTTTAATATTTTCAATGTATTGTTTTAAAATTTGTTATTGCCTTGAGACTTGATATCAGGAGCAAGGTTGGGAATCAACCAACCAACCAATCAATATAAATATTTGGTGAAGTCATGAGGAATGATAAGGCTAAACTGTAAGTTTTTACTATCTTGAATTGTACATAGAAATTTATGTTAATTTCTTTTTTCTTGTTCTTCAATAAGCATCATAGGTTTGGGGTATACAATATTCTGCCTTTTTTCAAAAAATAAGGAACTTGATGCAGCATGCAAATTGGAACTGGAGATCAACTGATCTATTACATCTCTGAGTTGAACAGGACTTGAGACACCATTTCTATAAGTTTTCTTTTCTTTTAATGTAATCTTAGATGTAGATTAAGACCCAAAACAGACGGGCAAGAAGCGCTGTCCTGGAGCCAATTCTAGGGTTCAGAAGCATGCAGCATCCCAACACACCCAAACCCTAGTGCACAGTAGTGGTGGTGCCATCATGGCAGCCTCCCATTCATATCGCAGCACAGCATCCGCAAGTCGCAGTGCCATATTTGCATCATCAGCATACCACAGTGCGGCAATGGAACACTAATGATGGCAGCTGCACGGTTTGACTGCTGCAGCCTCCCTCCGGAAGAAATCCAGCTGGCTCCAGCCCGCCCTTTCAGAGTGCTCTGTTGAACCCCTAAGTTGAGAAGTGTTGGCTTTCCTCCCAGTGTTCTTCATGACATAGTGGGAATTTGAATCTAGTGT
>NC_056524.1:40117044-40121235 GCF_019175285.1 Sceloporus undulatus
GGCATTATTATTATTATTATTATTATTATTATTATTATTATTATTATTATTATTATCCTTTATTTATGAAGCGCTGTAAATTTAGACAGCGCTGTACATGCAATCTTTTTAGTTAGACAGTTCCCTGCCCTCGGGCTTACAATCTAAAAAGACATGACACAGAAGGAGAAGGGAGTGGTGGAGGGAAAGGGTAAGAGGTCCAGCAGTTCCTATCTACCTCCAAGGCCTGGACCAAGGCAGATGGACTGGAGGGAGGGCTTGGCTTCATAATGGATGGTTAATCATTTTCTTTTTTTTCCTTCTTTTTTAAATTTTTTATTATAATCATGCAATCATAAACAAATAAGACAACACTAAGAACAACAACAACAAACAACAATAAACAAAAATTATACAAAAAAAATAAAAAAATCATCAGAACATATACATAAGATAACATATCAACTATCTTCCAAACATCCCAATCACTACCTTCAATTTCTCACTACCTACATTCATCCCTGTGACTTCCTTCCTCTTTGCTTACCATATCCTTTGTGCATCTCTTATTCCTATCTTATAACCATATATATCCAATCATTTTATATTGTACTTATCACTTTCTTCATTACAAATGCAACGCCCATTCAGCGTATCAATATCTTATCTTAAATTCTTTTATATTAAGTAACAAATCAGCTCAATTAAGCTATCACCTTACATATTTTACTTATTTCTCAAATAAGTCTTCTCCCCATTGCTTCCTCATATAGTCAAACACCAGTGCCCATTCTTCCTTGACTTTTCTTGATATATTCCCCATCCTTTCATCTCTTAATATTTGAGTCATTTTATCCATTTCTATTATTTCCAACAGTTTCAGTAACCATTGCTCTATCCTCAGAGTCTCTTTTGTCTTCTATACTTGTGCTATTAATATTCTCGCTATTGATGTCATACAGAAAAGTAATTTCCCGTATTTCCTATCTATTTCCCTCTCAAATATACCCAATAGGAAGCCCTCTGGTCTTAAGTCTAATTTGATATGCAAGATTTCCCCAATCAAATCTCTGATTTGTTTCCAAAATTTCTTTATAGTTTTGCACTTCCACCAAATGTATTCCCATTGGTCTAATTGTATATTATACCCGATATATTTGGCCCATTTAACCATGGTATCTTTCACCCTTTCTCTCTCCATTTCTAATTCTAATAATTTTTTGTAAAGTTTCCCAATTAATTTGTCCTGATCTTTAGTTAGCAACTTCTCCAATTCTGTCCTATTTTCTTCGTCACCAAATTATCTTAAATCCTTCATCGTTCTCTCATATACAGTATACGCCTATATGCAAAGGATGGTTAATCATTTTCCAGGGAAAATACATACTCTCAAGTAGGATAATGCATATACAGTACAGGAAATGGTTTGATAAACAGGCACCAAAAGAACATCAAATAGTAAGTGACAATTGTGCAATGCCTGGGAAGGCTTCTCTGAACAGGATGGTTTCAACTCCGTTTTGAAGCTGATTAAAGAAGTGATGGCTCTTGCTTGTGGGGGAAGAAGGTTCCAGGAGTGAGGGGCAACAAGTGAAAAGGGGCGACTCTGGGATGGGGCAGAGGAAAGTCTGGGCTGAGACAGTAGACCTTGACTACCAGAACGGAGGGCCCGAGTGGGAAGGTGAGGAGAAAGAAGGTCTGATAAGTAAGGAGGGGCCAGTCCATGGAGGGCTTTAAATGTCAACAGCAGGAGCTTATACTGAATGCGGAAAGGGAGGGGGAGCCAGTGAAGGGATGCCAACACAGGAGAGATGTGGTCAGAGCGGTGGGTGGAAGTGATAATGTGTACAGCTGAATGCTGAACAGAGATTAAAGGACGGAGGTGAGAAAGAGGAAGCCCAGCCAGGAGGACGTTACAGTAATCAAGCTGTGAGACCACTAGGGCATGGACCAGGATCTTGGCAGTAGAGGCGGAGAGATATGGTCAGATTTTGGCAATATTGTACAAAAAGAATCTACAAGCCTTGACTGTGGTCTGGATCTGAGGGATACACGTCAGAGAAGAGTCAAAGATAAAACCAAGACTGCGGGCTTGCTGGACTGGTTGAATAGAAATGTTGTCCACAGAGACAGAAAAGGAGAGTTGAAGGGTGGGCTTAGGAGGAAAGACAAGAAGCTCTGTCTTGGACATGTTGAGCTTCAAACGCTGATGGCGCGTTCACTGCGAGATAGCTGTGAGGCAAGATATACTGTTTATTGTATCATACTGACCCACATAACAATGTTTTGAGTGGAGAATTTAAACTCACAGATGGAGTGCTCTTTAATATACAAGTTGCAATGTTGTTTTAAACTTTTAAGATTGTTTTAAGGTTTAAAATTACATTACCCCACAAAATGAAATCCACAGGTTGATTCTTCTCCCACTCCCAACAAATTCATCCTTAAATATGGAAAAGACAACTATATGATGACCCATTAAAAACAATTTATCTGTAGTTCCTGAGTTTTCTGAGTCTTGTGCAAAGAAAAGATCCTTTGCTAGCCATGCTATCCTCAAAACACTTTTGGCACATGCAGAGGGTGTTACTCAGACTACCTAGAAAAACCTACAGGCAGAAGCATGTACTCTATATGCAGTGTGTGTGGATTACCATCAGTTTTCGCCCACACAGGTACTATCATCTTCAACAGTTCAAGCCAAGTGTTGGTGTTGATACTATACCCCTAATTTTTGTGAATGTAAGATTAAGTTGTGCCACATCTCACCTCAAAGCTAAGAGCTATGCAGACCTTCTTTTTTGCCTCTTTTTTAATATAGAAGCTTATTTTTTTAAGTTTCAGCTCCGGCTTCCATAGCTATGCAAGAGTTTCTCAGGGACCAATTTGATTTGTACTTCACATACCTATAATAGGAAAATCCCTTTGCTGTGATCTGGCATAATCTCCCTAGTTTGACGTTCACAATTTCTCTCATTCTCTCTTTTTTCCTCTTCTCGTTATCCTTCTGATTTGTTTCCTCTCATATTCATCCTTCCCCGCTCCTACTTTTCCTTTGGGTCTTTCCATATTTCTTAAAAGCTTTGTACCTGTGTTGTTGCTACTGTCACTTGTATTTCTGGGGTGAGAGAGAAAGAGAGAGAATGCATGCACATCATATTTCTGTGCTTTACCCCCTTACCTCCCTTTTTTTATACTGAGCTGGATGATGATTTTCATTATTTCCTCCAGAACTATCTCATCCCACTTTGCCACTGCACACTCCCAGGTAGATCTCTTTGGGCACTTGGGGTTCTTACCCCTTGACCTTCCTCTAATGTACCCTCTTCCCCAGCTTTCTAAGATTGGCCTCTTTCAAGTCTTTGTACATTTTGCTATCAATGACTGCTACTCTGTACACATTTCTGCATCTTTAAACCCTCTTTATCAGACAAGCTACACGACTCATTTTTTCCCAGGTGTACCAGACTGGAAATAGCCTCTGGCTGTATCACACCTCTTCAACAGACTATGTCAAGAAGAAGCAAAATCCTGCCTCTGGGAACGTGTTCCTTCCCTTCGTTTTATTCTACCCTCATCACATTGACATGCAGTTTATTATTTGGTTTCCAAATTTAATCTTTTTGCAGGAATTGTTTGGAGCTGTTCAGGACTTTAGACAGCTCTCATACAAGGCTATTTATACAGTTGGTCTTCTGTATCCAACGATTCATCATCCATGGATCCAACTATCCATGGTTTGAAAATATATATATATATATATATATATATATATATATATAATCCAAAATGCAAACTAAGATTTCACTGTATTTGCAGTCTCATACCCTCCAACTTTCATGATCTGGGAGAGACAGTCATCTCACTTTTTCAGCAGCGTTTATAACGTCCCTGTTTCTTTCTCTCTTCTTCCCATTTATCCCCTTTGTCCTTAGCTCACTTCAGTTGCTGCAAACTGATTTCAAATTGCAAATATAGTTTGCACTCAACTCAGCAAGGGGGAGAGGAGCGGATGAGATGAAATCTTGTGCTTCCCAGAACGCTAAGAAAAAATCAAACTGCTACAGCCCCACCTAACCCATGTGTTCTTCCTCCTCATTAATAATTTTTGCCATCTTGACCAAGCTCTAATGTTGTTTGGCCATGTGGGTCCTTGTTTTCATCTGTGAAACAGTGGAAAATATATATTTGGGTCTAAGGAAGTAATTATAG